>NW_028259174.1:0-150667 GCF_977971745.1 Zootermopsis nevadensis | reverse complement strand
CTCCGTCTTCTCCAGCCCTGTCCGGTCCTAGCACTGCCTAACCTTATTTGCTTTCTGCCCCACGTTAATGAGCAGGTTCTGTGCTTGGCTCAGCGTGATTAAACTACCCCAGTTGCTCAATGGCCACATGGGAAGGGGAATCAATTATGCACATGAACAACACTGGTTATCCATCACACCACTCCCTGATAACGGAGAAAGGAAAGGTCCCCGAAACATCTGACTTATGCTGCGAATTGACATGGCTGGTTGCCCGAGAAGATTTTATAATCAGTCAGTATCATAAACTACGTAGCAGCCACACATTTCACATTCAGGCACTCAGGTACCAGACACTTCATCAGTCATCTCTCATTACGCTCCGATGTCCCACAGCAGGTCATCGACATGACACAATCTAAACATTCCAGTACCGCATCGTCTATTTTGTAGGATTATTTCACAGATCATGCAATTTCCAAACTTCTGCACGTAAAATATACAACGGAAGTAACAAAGCCTGATCAAAATCAGCGTGAATACGAGCGCTTGAAGCATTTCAGTCAGTAATCACTTGTTTCACAGAAACGAGGCTACTAAACAAATGCTGACTCCATACTGTGCTATGGGCTCAAGAAGCCCTCCCTATTGTCATCAGCTAATTTGCAGATGCCTCAACAGCTGTCAAACACGTAAGATCATGCCATATCCATATCCACAAGACAGTCACTGTCAAGTTCATTACTTTTAGCTGGAACTTCTCTAGTTTTTTGTTAAACATTCCAAGCATCCTGTTCATTTCACCTTATCAATTTGCTATTATTGCAATGTACGAGGTGCGATCAGAAAGTTTACAGACTGCGCCTATAAAAACCTGTACACTTATCTCAGGTATTAAATTCATCCATCACCCTCGGAGTAGTTCCCCTGGGAGTGAACACAACGATCCCAGTGCCGCTGCCAAGCCTGGAAGCATCCCTGGAAATCTTTCTTTGTCAGCCTGTCAAGCACCATCTGCGATTCTGCCTGAATCTCTTCTATCGTCTCAAATCTCCTTCCCTTTAGCTGAATTTTCATCTTTGGCAAGAGGAAGAAGTCACACGGCGAATAAGGAGGGTGCGGGATGACAGCCATGGTGTTTGAGGCCAAAAACTGCCGAACTTTGAGGGCGGTGTGTGCTGGCGCGTTGTCATGATGCGTCGCATGTGGAGTTCTACCTTTAGATTCAGCTGACAGGTCCCATAGCCTATCCCAACAATGTCGCACAAGTCGTTGATGGTACGACGTCGATCTTCGTAACATTTTCGGGCGTTGTGCTCGAAGATGGTCGTCCAGAATGCTCGTCATCATCGACAGAGGTTCGGCCATTTTTAAAACGTGAATGCCACACAAAAGTTTGCGGACTCCCCAAATGCTTGCTTTAGAATTTCATAGGTTTCCGTAGCCGTTTTGGCGAGTCTTTGGCAAAATGTGATGCACACACCATTCCGAAATCGCAGGAGGGTCGGTGTAATGCACTACCAAAACGCCCGTAACCAAGAAACAAATGCTACTTCGATTATGCCAGCTGGCACACTGATTCACTATGATTGTAGGCCGCACCCCCTAGCGGCAGAAGCTCGTACTACATCCGGTTCGCCCTCTATTGACACAGTCTGGAAACTTTCTGATCGCACCTCGTAATCTGCAAACCAGATACTGTGCACCTGTTTTCCATTAATTTTTCTTAGAATAAACAGTGATAATTTCTCTCAAATGCACAGCTAACTGATATTCGTAACAGACACACGTTTAATTGTCTTTGAGGTATAAACTGCATTTTAAGTATTATTTACTGCTTACTTAAACCTCACAACAATAATGAATTAAATCTTATTATTAAGAAACAGATAAAACATAAACTGCAAGATTTGAGATTCTCAAATTGGCGAGTATGAAGATGGCTGTCTTCCAGGTTGTAGTGCCGTGCTGGTAAACTTTCACCAGAATACACGACGCTACAACGCTGAAGACAGCCATTTTTAATGCTAAAATCCATTCAGAGACACTGGTAAACATCGCACACATTTTAGTGAACAAGGCTTGCAGGCATAACCTTGAAAACATAAAGAAGAAATGTTAAGCTTATTTCAGCAAGCTGATGACAGGATTATAGGAAGAGATGATTCACATATTTCTTAGTGGCACTCACCTAAAGTAAGCAAACTAAAGTTATTATTGGTGTTTTCCCAGAACTGATAATTGTACCATTAGTGTGTTCATTTTTGTGCCTGTGCGTAACAGACATCTTCATGCATATATGTAGACAAAATTTACCAGGAATTAAATTAAATTTACAGCACCTACAATAAGTGCATTGCAATGCACAAAAACAAAAATGATGAACACAACTTCGGACATCTTGTAGGTACAATTATCTGAACCTTATTATGAACCAATAAACAACTTGTCAATAATAACTTTCGCTGATGCATTTTTGGCTTCTTGAAGATCCATACCTCAGACCTGTGAACATACAGCATCACCTATCGGTATTCCTAACCACATCATAGCATACACATTCACAAACACAGCACTCATCGTATACCCAGTGCTATGACTCAACTAACCTGTTTCCTGAAGCTTCAAATATTCTTCTTCTTGTTGTTTGATCACAATACACGTACAGGTGTATGAGCCCTGCTCAGCGAGTCCTCCTTCATAAGATGGAGACGGCCAATTTCGAGACGCACACATCGACTCTAGTGACCTAATGGGGTCGAGTGGGATGTCAGAATTCCTAGCAAACAAAGGGACAGACAGTTATCATGTCAAGACTTCAGATACACCTGGTGGTTTACTTTCATACTTTTACAGGTTCCCTGTGCTGAAGGAAATATTCTCTGTACATCAGAGAGAAGTAATGATGAACACTTACTCTTCGGAAGCAACTAAGATCCTGTCCGAAACTGATCTAGCAGCTGCTTCTGTTGCTTCCTCCGATGACCCTCCATACCCCACACCTGTGAACATACAGCATGTAGAAAGAAAATACAAGCAGTTTTCATCTAGGATTTAAGATGAGCAATGGAATTTGTAACAGTGAATTAATAACGACACAGTAGCGTTTGAGAATAATATTACGTTAGATCCCAAAACTGCACAGTAGTCATTTTTGTCTGACACTCTCAATACAACAAAGTTAAAAAATCAATCAGTAATCCAAATGTAAGAATGAAACAGTATGAATCATATGTTCCCCTCAACAGAAAACTTTAGTAAAAGGTGAAAGATTTATGCGTATTGAAGGGAAACCAGAGTTTTTAAATAAGCTAAATAATGAAGAATAAAAAATTAGATAAAACCCCACGCACTGGGGAAACGTGTAATTATTGACGTTGAAACAAATACGAATTACATGAGTATGAATTACAGAATAATAGCCAAACTGATTTCAAGAAATTCTCTTTCATATTTTATACAATAATAACGAAGACATCACAGTTAAACAACTTTTCTTTTACAACCATAACCAAAAAAGTTAACAGATTTCAAGAATTTCCCTTTCCCACCAGTTGTATTGATTATCAGGGCTAATGAAGGGTAGAAGATGCATAAATAATAAAAAAAAGAGCTAATCCAAACTATTTTGTTTGGTGCATTCACAGAACTTCACAAACTGCTTAACTTTCCTCACACAACAGACCTTCTTTAAGAAACAGTTTGTAATGCTCACTTGTTCTGAAAACTCTTTAGACTCTCCCTCATGACAGCAATGAACTTCACTCTCATTTGTCTCATGGCAGCACTGACTATGTCCACTTCACACGCACCACTCTGAAGCCATTTTTCAGTTCACTGTCAATCTTTTCAAAACTTCTCTTAGCATGCACCATGACATGAACTCTTGATTTCCTGATTTCTTACTAGCTCTGGAGAAAGTTTACCCCATAATCAAACCAGTGATACTGGACTCCCAGAAAACTATGCCCAAAATACGCCATCAGTAGGTCAGCCTGTTATATGGTGTTCTTTCAAGGATGGAATCACTCAATCCCTATCACATACTTTTATTATAAATTCTGTTGCCCATTCTTTGTTCTCAAATTTCCTAAGTACACGAAGCCTTTGTTTTACCGTCAGTAGAATTTTATTATGATTTTCATCCATCTTCTTTAGAACCCCCACCCCCACCCCACAGGCAAGTTGAAGGCCTATTTCACCTGTGCTTATTTAAAAAAGACGTAATGCATGAATATTCCAAACACTCATAATCAGGAGCTTACTGAACAAGTAAGAACCCATAAATTTCTCCTTCAAGTAGATTATGCAATCATAATCTACAAAGTCTACAGATTTCTAGTACTTTCCTTTTGCAACCATGACAGGCCCAATATAGACAAGTTGGTGGGGAGTGGAAATATTCTACTTGAGTGTGCCCTTTGGAATGCAGACAAATCACATATTGGATTAACTGACATTTCATCCTCAAATAGGAATGATCATACCAGACATGGATTACAACTTAACTCAAAGGGCAAGGAGAAGCTTGTGCAACTCACTGCTAATTAGATTAGGTGCAAACTGGATACCTGTAATCACTGATGTAAGATCTAACCCTTCTTTTAGGCTTAAGCCCAAATCTGTCACCAAATACCTGAAAGATGTCTACATCAATGCTAATAAACCAGTTCTAAATTCAGAATACAATCAAGATAACAATTCTGTGGTGCACCATCATAACATAAGAGGACTTTCAAACAAAACTGATCAACTATCAGTGTCCATTAATAATAAATACACACCCTAATCTGTGTTTAACCCAACACCAGAGGTAAAACTTGAAAATGTTACTTTTGGAGGTACTTACTCTGGACGAAATATGGTAAAAGCAGACCAAAAATTACAAATGAAAGATGCAGCATTTCGGGACTCCAGTAAAACTAGAAAGAGAAATATGATTTTGAGACTGGAGAGGTCCTCAGCCTACAGTAGTCTGCTACTGAACATTGACTTGTAATTATACTTCACTTTTTGAGATGAAGAATTGTTTGTTTTATGCCATTCTATAAAACAGCCTTGTTATATTTGTGAACAGAGGGTAGAGTAGCTCGATTCTTCAGTGCTTTTCGTAGCAAGAAACCATCTTAAGCACAGTCTGCTGGATTTGAAAGCTGTGGTGAGCAACTTTCTGTCACAGAGAAACGTCAGAGTAAGTATATATTAACAGTTCTCATGTTGCAATAGCAACCCACGTGCTGAAGAATTTGATTACATTCAAAGACATCCAGAAAACTTTACAGTAGTCATATATATTGTAACTGCATTAAAAATGTTAAAATGATGTGTGTTTATGCTCAGGCAGACGTTTCTATTTTACTATCAAAGACCCATAAATAAAGATACTTGACCTTTATTCTCCTCTGATTTCATTTTTACATCACTGTTGTCCTCTTGATTACCACCATTATCACAGTTACTTCTGTCACCTTCACTTTTACATATCATCAGTACTTTTTATTTCATCATTGACATCTGAATTTTCAGTAACACCCATTGACTTTGAAATAACTTCCTAAAATAAATAATTAAGACCAAATTAAATAAGAACTGTAAATTCAATATACTGTGTACATCTGCACTTGTACGTACTTACTAAACCCACTGTTATGGAGGAAAGCACAGACAGAGCTTTGCAATACAGTGAAACATCAACAGACACAGCTGCATGAACGACATTACTCTTTTAAGAAATGCATGTCCTTGTACACTTTAACCTTTAAAGGCCAAAAGGTACATCATGTCCCATAACACAAATTTGTAAGAGGCCAAATGAGACAATGACGTCCTTTTAATTGTTAAAAGCTTTACGTACTTAGATAAATAGACAACTCATGTACCCGTGCATGCACGCACACACAGAGAGACAATTAATTCTGGTCTCCCCAAAACCATACATGAGAATGATGACAGCTACCACAAAATGTACCACAATCAGATTATTATGGCAGGAATAATTTAAATTTTTCAAATAACGTACCTTTTTACCATTTTTAGGTTTGGCAGACTTTGCTGACATTTCATCATCAATATCATCATCCGCACCACTGCTCTCCTTCCTTCCTGACAAAGCAGACTTCACTTCAAGATCTCTTTCTATCACCATCTCATCCACACGACTACTTAGATCTTCTTGGAAGGATCGAATTGATTCTGTATTGTTATTGGGACTTTGAACTGGAATATGTTGCAAAGGTGGTAATGTATTCCAATTATTGATGGGCCAGACTGAATTCTCCTAAAATTATTAGAAGCTACATTTGCAACTGGTGGTCACTACAAAACAAAATGTGCCAAGGCTCAAAGAGGACTGCCCACTGAACTGGAACATGAGGAATGCTACTTGCATTCAGATACTAACGATTGTAATAATGTCTCTTGAATTTCCAATTCAAACTGAATGGACACTCTGCTAGTCTCACAAAAACGTTACATTCATAGCGATTCATGTGACTGAGGAAATTAGAAGAAATGTTATTAGTGAAACACAAATAAATAAATAAATAAGCCCCTTTTTCAATAGTCACATGTTCTAAATATGGCTCACTGCCTAGCTCTGGTTTAAGTCAAACAAAAATACTCTGAGAAAGAAAACAATGAATTACCTCACTTTCAGATTCAAGTGAATGACTGATGAGGTCTAATCCATTTTCATCATCTTGCCTTGCACTGGCTAAGACCATTGCGTGGCATCCACCACAAGCAACCTACACACAATAAAACAACATTTCACGCTCGGCAATTAATTTTATAATATGAACCTTTACAAACCTTAAAAATGTAAGAAATATATATATATATAATTTATTTATTTATTTAATAAACTTGAAACACTTCTTTATTTACCAAAGCTTTAAACAAATCTTTTGTTGTATCAAAACTGTAAGACCATGGGTACAGCTACCTGTATCAATGATTGCCATAACCATTACTACTCCAACTTCCATGAATTCAAATTTCCTGTTCAATTTAAAAGAAGACAATAACTCATAGTGCATAGGTTCTCAATACGAGGACCTCCAATGTATTTTGTATGGCCTGCATACATTTTTCTAAGACCTGTGTCAAAGTGTGTAATGGAAAACACATCCCTGAGATCAGAGATCATCATGTAATCAGTATTTGGCGTTATCCATTGCTGTGACCAGTTGTTCAGCAACATGAGATGGGATGGCCTATTGGTCTATCATGGGCCAGCAGTTTTCCTCTACTAGAACACTGCCCCCTACCAGGTCATCAATGCCTGACATTACACCAGAATCTCCTGTGGATTTCGGTCTTCACTTTGGTGAGGACATGAATCAGTGCTACACTGCTATCAAGATTCACTGATTTTTATTCTTTCCTGCCTCATTTTCGAATGCATGTAAATTATTTATAATGAAGTACAGTGGCCTGAGCCACATCGGTCCTTGGGCCTACCACGTACTCGCCCCAAAACAAGGCCTAAAAGCTGGGAGTTCTGTATGTGTGTTGTCACCAAGCCTCTGATAAATGTGGGCGCAATTCAAAACAATGTATGTTTATAAGTTGTCAAGGCCATTGTCTGGGGCAAGTACACAGTATGGTCATGAACCAACATGTCTGAGGCCACTATACTTTAATGTGAATAATATGCATGAATATACAAATGAAATGAAAGGACGAGGCCGAGTTCTACAATCCGGATCACAGCCCTAAGCAGGAAACGCAACAACTAATGGAACAGCTAAGGGCCAAATTCCAAACTGCAATTCAGGCACTACAAGACGAACTCCTCAGCACTCACTTGCCAGACCTTCTCCAACAATTTCATTCTCAATATAGGCAAACATAAGAAATTACTCCATGGGATGACTACTAGAAGGCCTGCTTCAAAGTCCACCTCTCCCTCTAGACACTGTGCCCAAAATCTTCAAGCTCCCACATGAAGTCAAGAGAATCACCTCACTGATCACCATCAACAAATCACAATTCCATCCCAACCCACTTCTGCCAAATCCCACCAAACCACCATAAAATCCATCACCATCCAATAATGATTCCATCACTGTCCCATCCATTCCCATCACCACGTCACCCATTCCATCAGGAAACCATAAAAATCCTATCCCAACACATTATCATACCACCAAGAACACTCCATCACCAATACCATACCATCCCATAAACAAACCACCATCACCAACACATTCTATTGCAATTCCATACCATCACAATCAATCTCAATCACCATTCCAACACACTCACATCACCACTTCACCACCCTATCATTATCATAACTGGCTGACATGGAGCTGCCTGGGTTGTATCACATCACCGTCAGAGCCCTTCAGAATAGACAGAGCTGTCTGTTAAGGCATTCAATGAGGCACCTACTTAACCATTGCATCTGGCTGGTATGGAGGCCCTATTATCGCATCTATGTTACCATCATAATGGGCTGGCACTGAAGCATGAATATGGCCATTGTAATGTCGCTGTATACAGAACTCTACATAGTCATTATAGTGGGCCTATATCGAATTTATAAGGGGTTCATATGCAGGTGTACATATCACAATGATATGGGGTTGTTATAAAACCGTCTGTACAGCCATTATAACCAATTGGTTTAGAGGTCTTTACACAGTCATTAAACTGGGCTGGTACGGGGGCATCTGTATTAACCAACGTATTATTGCTGAGACAGATGGTACAAAATGATGATGGTGATGCTAATGAAATGAGGTAGTGATGGGATGGTGATGGTAGGATTTGAGGTTTTCATGGTGATGAGTACAAAGATGGCCCTACTCTGGGTTGTCTGGTAGAAATTTATCAATGTTTCAGAGGTCCTTGCCCTCGTGATGGAGGTAGCAAGGACCTCTGAACCACACAGCACTACAACCCTGAAGACAGCCATCTTCAAGCTAGTAATGGTTGGGATGCTTTTTAGTGATGAAAACTTGCGAGTAGTACATGTAAATTGCAACAGAAATAAACTGGATAGTGAATGATTACTCAAGGAAAAGCAGCATTACATAGCTCAGCACTCAAGAATCTGCATCACTTTAATGACAGATCATCAAAAACCTTTAGACAGGCACATAAACCCATTTATCATTGTCAAAAACTGTCATAAAGATTTGATAAATTTTACTCATTTATGACCTTGTAGCCCGCAAGTGTGAACATGGTCCTTGGTCTCAAAAATGTTTATTGTGCAGAAACAATCTTCAAGTATGTGCATCCACACATTCTTACTTTCTGAACTGTGTATCCCTTGAACTTAGTAACTTTAAATGGAATCAACTGATTGTCGTTGTCTTGTTCACTACAAAGTTTCCCATGTCGACCTTCCCCGCATGTATACAGGCTGCCTGCATCTAAAAGATTAAAACACATTACAGCAGACTCTCAATTGTGTGAGTAAACAGATGATAGGAGAGGAAGGAAGAACAAAAAAATTATATTTTCTACTGACCGATTCACTCTAGTGACATGCATGCACACAACCAAATCACAATTTCAATTATACGTACAAGCCTACTAAAAACCACAAAGGTTTAAAACAGATTTTTACTGTGTACATAACTGAACAAGAAAACGTTTTAATATAAAAAAAAAGTGACTGCTCACACCACAGAATTTTATATGTACATTTACCTTGAAACAGTTTAACATCACATTTTAAACTTTCGAAGTAAAAAGACAAATGATTACTTTTTATGTAAACAACATAAGTGACAACGTATAAATGGCCAAAACATTCATGGCAATAAATAATATTTAAATTGTACAAAATAAAGTTGTAACTGGTGGTTTAGCATTGAGCTGATTTACCCGATACAAAGGTATGAACCGCAAAACCAATTGTAAGTTACATTAAAATACAGTATTTCTCTTCATGTTAAGTGAACATTGTGTCATGTTCTTATAGAGACTTCTGACAATTTCAATGCAACCTGTAGCAATTTGGTCCAATCCCTTTACTTCCAAAGCTTAGTATTAACATCAAAAAGAAGGAATGCAGAGACAATAGATACTGGTGGATGAGCGAGACAAAACTCTTAACATGGCAATGTCATAGGAAGAAGCACAATGTTCATAAAATCAATTTAATTAATGTATGAACGGTCTGCAAAGAAGCAATGTCCCACCTGTTATAAATGCTGTATGGCTTTCACCACATGCCACATCTCTGATCACACAACCTTCTAAACTTGTGACCCTTGTTGGCAGTACACTTTGAGGAACATCTACTCCGAGACCCAGCTGACCATTAAAGTTATTGCCAAATGCAAACACCTCACCACCAGCTGGAAATTGATAATATACTTAGCTTCATGATTCACGACTCTTACACCAATCTGTAACTACAAAACACTTTGTATTCAATTAAACCAATCCAGAGGCAATAAATTTCAAACCCTATCACGTGGTTCAATCATTATTTTGTTTGTAAATGAACTATCAAACCTGTTTATATTTTGGCACCCCATGATCACTATGTTATTTCTTGAACATTTTCATCCATCACCTACAAAAACCACTTGTACTCAAGTGCACCATTTAGATGTGCACACGTCCACAGTCACTTGTTACAAAGAGAGAATTTTATCTCAACTACATTTCTCTACAAAGAATCAACAAACTCTTGAAGCCAAAGTGAGCAGCATCAACCTCACCCGTCAATGCAACCGTGTGATATCCACCACAGAAAACAGATTTTACTGGAATTCCAAGCGTCACTTTCTGAGGAGAGGTAATGTTTGGTAAGGCTGTCGGGCAGTCCTAACTTTCCTGATTCACTTTCTCCACATGTGTATAAAGTGCTGCTTGCTGAAGACATCAAAGATCTCCTAGTACGGAAATAACTGACAAAAAATAAAATAATTATGTTCATATTTTCAGCTTCCATTACATCATTTATGCTACTAACAGACAAGTACGCCATTCAGTAATGTAAAAGTTTATGTAAGGTGAGAATATTCACTTCTAAAAAGTAAGGAATCAGAATTATTTAAAAAAGTTCCTGCTTTCAATTTTTTTGGAAGCTGGTGGAAGAAGTCAGTTACATTCTTGATACTAGCGATCAAACAAATTTACACGCTCAGTTCATCAAGAAACTACCTCTGATTGATCCTAAAGGTTCACTAGTACATTCACAACAGCCCATTGCTGGATCCTATCCTGAGCAAGTTAAATCCAGTCCACAACCTCACACCCTATTTCCATTTGCAAACAGGGACATCAAGCTCTTGAGAGCTACGACAGACTGTCACGTGAATCCCCGATGTTCAGGGCAGAAACCAATCCATGCTCACATGACTAAGACTTCATTACAATTTCCCATAAACTACTATTACTATTACCATATATGGAATGAGATATTACATAAGCTAAACTCTCTACGACTTTCCCTGTTGGAAACTTTCCATAACAAGACTTGAATTCAAACATCTTTGAATGCATTTCAATACTTCATTATGTGCCATATGCAATATCAGATTGACATAAAATATATTGCTTTTGCACGTCTAGAAAACTGTACTTTAAATTCAGTAATTTTTTGAAAAAGTTTGTATATATGCACTTCTTTGACTCATTTATACAAAATTCTATAATTTCTATTACTCAAAGATTCCAACACACCTGTAACAAATGCTGTGTGATAATATCCAAAACTGATGTGAACAATCTGCTGGTCAAAAGGCATTAAAACAGGACTCAAAACACTATCATTTGTTTCTGGGAGCCCAAGCTGACCACCTGAATTGCTACCCCAAACATAAACATGTCCACAAGCTGTAAAAAACAATGTCAAAAACTGGCATCAGCAGTTATAATATTATGAAACAGTACAAATCCTGGCAGAAGTACAATTATTGTGACAAAATACATAAATTTTCTTGATTGCAAATAAAAATGAAACCTTACTATCTTAACATTTTACTTACCTTTTTACCAACCACCAATGGTTGGACAGAAGTTACCTCTTTTGAAGACTTAACAGACATAATTTACCATGAACAGAGGCATCAAAGAAAGAATAAATTGTGACATTTCTAACTTATTTCCACTAAAACTTGTTAAAATTTAGTCAACACAACAGAATTCTAGTTTTGTTGATGTTATATTTACACATTACAGTTTATAACATAACATGAATACAACTGCAAATAAGGTACAGAATGTTGTCGTTGTTTCTGTTACTATGGTAGCAGCAGCAGGTTTTATTTTCTTTTTGAGAAAAACTTTCACTGTATAGAGTTTATACTAAATTTGTCAGCTCTAAGTTTCATACTGTCTCAAGTTTGTAAGCGTTTATTTCAAACATGACTTGTAGAAATTTTTATAATCTTTACACAAAATTTCAGATTCTTACCTCCAATTCTATCAATGAGAAAGGTGATGAAAATTTTCACAAAGACAACATTCTACAAAGGAAATTACCTTAACAAAGGTGCATATTTTATGACACACCATTTCAGGGCCCTATACTACACTACTGTTGCTCTCACATCTAAAATTTGTGTCTGTCATGTTGCTACCACTGATTGTAGGAACGTCCATAAAATTAAAAAGAAAAAAGGGGAGAAAAGAGAAAGAGGCCAAAATATTCAAAAAAGAAGGGAAGAAAGACAACATTGTAATCTCAGAAGCCCACTACTTTCCTTAAAAAAAGGAAATTATTATAACAAAAACTGTAAAATAATAACCACTCATTTAAGACATAAAGAAACATGAAAGTGCACCAAATGAAATCCTACCTGTGAGTGCAGCAGAAGAAATGCATCCTGCTGACAGCCGAATCATTTCATCACGTACACCCAAAACTCTTGTCGGTGCTGAACGATCGGCTACGTCAACAACACCCAACTGTCCGTCACTGTTGCTCCCCCATGAAAATATTTCACCTGAATCTTAGTTATAAAAAAGAGAGTCAGGAAAAATATTTAAATGCATGAACTGACATTTATACAGAATTTGTAGTTTGAGTCCTGGATAGTCTTCACCCGACCACAGACGCAAACACATCACAAAACACAACTTTGACTACAGAACGACTGATCTAAAACATAAAAAACGACGAAGAGTAAAAATAAACAACCTACAAAATGAAAACTACAAAACAAACAAATCAATGATAGTTGCATTATAAAATATACATTAGTTTTAAAGATAAAAATAACGATAAGAACCTGATGATGATACGGTAGTATCGAAACATGTTGTGAAATAAAATAATGAGCGCTAAAATTGTAACATCGTAATAGCGATGAAGAGCGCCAAATTTTAAGTTTTTAAATTTTAACTTTAATAACACCAATTTTAACAACTAAGTTTTGTGTATAGACGGAAATAAGAAATATATATATTATACAGAAATTAAGTTACAAGGTGAAGAGACAAAACTTTTACGTGCACACTGTACTCTTAGAGAAATGTATCACCTCCACCTTCAGATCCTCAAATCTCACAACTTAAGACGTTTATAAACCTTTAAAAAATCAAGTCAAACTTTATTTCACCATTTGTTCACATACAAAGGCTTAATTAATGCAGCACAAACAAACTAACCTGTACTGAGCAATGTGTGTGCTCTTCCACATGCAACATGAGTAGCCTTTTCTGGCTTCAAACCTAAAAATTAATGCACACACAAATATTAGGCATTAAGTAATAATTACATTTTCACGCATAAACACAAAATTACATTTCCAGGAGAGTTAACCTTTTTCATACTATAATAGGTGCTTAAATCCCCAAACTAAAGGCCGCCAGTGCAATGCATTGACAGCTGGCACAAGGTCAATAAAAGTTAAATATGGAATCACAGAGCATCCTCCAAATTACCCATAATTTAAACAGTTGTAAATAAAATGGTTCTGCAATATAATCTGAGAAAGACTGGGTCAGTCTTTCATTACAGATGCTGTAATACAGGTGTAATATTTTCAGTAAAACATTTCAATTCAGTGCAGGCAATGATGCACTTACTCTTCACACAGCTTGGCTTCACAGTAACATTCTTGTGACCGAGACCAAGTTGTCCATAATCGTTATTCCCAAACACAGACACTCTTCCTTTCTCTGGAATTCAAACAAAATTCTACAAATATTCATCAGTCACACATCATTAATAAAACTTCCAAGTCAAATACTATATGAAATAAAAATAGCACCTCTAATAGTATTCTTAGTGTCTCTGGGGCATATCTATATTCATGTATATTGCCAGCCTGCTAATGGACCATATACTGAGCCAGTTCAATCCAGTCAACATCCTCAGTTTCTTTAAAATCCATTTTAATATTATCATCTATATATAACTGGCTCAGTATATGGTCCAGTACATAAATATAGAAAAACCCCATAGACCCTAATAAGCAGAGTGTAGGACAGGTCATAGAATAGCACATTTTATTATAAGAACATAAAATAAATTTAAAAGGTGTCCCACTATATGTCATGTAGGTGCTTGAGGGGGAAGGAGGTATAGCTCCTACTCATTCTTAACCTCGGCACTAGACAGGGTAAGTGGTCAGCATCACACCCCAGCTGTGCTTCACCCCTGGAAAAAGACCCCCGTACCCATTAGATAAGAGGCTGGGTGAACCCCGGAGCCGGTCTAGTCTCAAAGGCTGCCCCTGTCACAGATTGAACCCCGGTAGTACAGTCCGTAGTCAGTCACTATTCTGGCTGAACTACCCCAACTCACTTATTATAAGAACACACACTAACATACTAAATGACATAACAATAACATTATTTTGGTTTGCATATCAATTTTACCTATTTGAAGATGGCTGCATTTTCACTGCACTGAAAAATATGTTTTATCACAATACACAATTTACATATCTACAAAATAACATGCACGTATACATGTTTTACATGACAATAAACCATTCGGTTCCTCAAAACAAAACTTTCTGCCTCTCAACAATTTTTGAGAAAGTTATATGCAAGAGAGCAAATAAATTCTTAAACTCAAACAACATCCTTGTCGAGGAGCAATTTGGATTTAGAAAAAATCTCTCAACAGAAAAGGCTCTATTTAGTTTCACTAATGAAATTGTATGTGCCCTTAACAATAAAATCCATGTGGGTGGAATATCTTGTGACCTAGCCAAGGCATTTGATTGTGTAAACCATGAAATATTACTAATGAAATTGATATTTTATGGAATTCGAGGTATAAATCCTACCTAAATAATAGAAGGCAGAGAGTAGAAATTAAAAGCCGCCATACCAATCATAATACCTATTCAGAATGGGGTATCATAAATCACGGAGTGCCACAAGGTTCAGTTCTTGGGCCCTTACTTTTCCTCATATAAATCAATGACCTGCCGGCAACTGTGACCTCTACATCCAAACCTATTCTTTTTGCTGATGATACAAGTATCATTATTGCACACCAAGAATTGATCTATCTTGAAAATATCATGAATGATGTCTTTGCCAACATAAATAAATGGTTTAGAGCTAACAAACTGGCACTAAATTTTGAAAAAACAAACTTCATAAAATTTGTTATTAAGCACAAGACATATCCTAGATTAAATATAGGTTTTGAAGAAAAATTAACTGTGGAAGTTGAAACAAACAAATTCCTTGGCTTACAAGTCGACAGTACCTTAAATTGGAAGAAACACATTGAATACATTATTCCCAAATTAAGCTCTGCATGCTTTGCCATGAGAACAGTCGTACCACTCATGACAATAGATACTTTAAAGCTAGTTTACTTTGCATACTTTCACTCTGTATTGTCATATGGATTAATCTTCTGGGGAAATTCAACAGACAGTAATAAAGTTTTTTACATGCAAAAGAAAATAATTAGAATAATGGCCGGTGTCAAAAGCAGGGTATCTTGTAGAAAATTATTTCGTAAATTTAACATACTTCCACTTGCAAGTGAATTTATACTCTGCTTGCTATCATTTGTGGTGGAAAACATGGATAAATTTAAAAGAAATACAGATGTACATAATTTAAATACAAGACGTAAACATGATCTCTATGTGCCAAATAATAACTTTACTAAATATCAGAAAGGAGTGTACTATACAGGTATCAAGTTGTTTAATAATCTTCCACCAACAATTAAAAGTCTAAATTATGATATAAAGGTATTCAAGCTTGCATTGAAAGATTACCTCTTTACTCACTCCTTCTATTCTGTAGATGATTTCATCTCTGCTGAAAATGTTTAAGCTTTATATCCATAATCTACGTATATGTAAAGCAAGTTTTGTATTTATATTTAAAATTCTGAGGTTTATATATATTAATTTGTAAAATTATTTTTCATACTTGTATTGCAGAATCTGAAATTTATGTACATTGATATGTGAAATACGTTCTTGTACTTGTGTTGAAAGTTCTGAAGTGTATGTACATTGTATGAAATGACATGTTCTACATCCTTTGGTTGAGTCCTAAGAAGGATATATGGAATGTAAATAAACTCTACTCTACTCTACTCTACTCAGGCAAAATGCAACAAAGAAATGAAGTTTTGCCATAACCATTCTGCAACAGAAGTCAAACATTCTTATCAAGTATTCTGAATAGTAACGAAACGCAAATGGATTTGTATGACATATTGAAAATAAAAAAATGTCCGTGCATATACACAGTGAGTCAGAAGTATGTTTACAAACTTCGTGTTCCAGGATCAAAAATAACGGAAAATGTTCCTATGAACATGGGGTCGCAAATGTTTCATTTTCGAAATAATAGCCAAAAATAATTTTCAACAGATGCTCAAAAGTTTTCCCTCCATTTTCCACACATACACGAGCACGACGTACACAAGATTGACGGATTCGTTCGTACACGCCAGGGTTTCCTCGAATCATCTGGCACGCATTCTACACACATTCCCAATCTTCAGTAAAAGGCAAAAGATTTATGCGAATATCAAGGGAAACCTGAGTTTTTAAATAAGCTAAATAATGTAGAATAAAAAATTAGATAAAACCCCAAGCATTTGGGAAATGTGTGATTATTGACGTTGAAAGAAATAAGAGTATAATGAAATAACAGTATGTAACGACGCCATGCTGCAGAATTCCGCCCCAAAACATGTAATGACACACACCCTACCACTTACAATCTGGTACCTTGAAACAGTGGGGTGCTTCCTCAAGTATAAACTTTAACCTTTTGCAGCTGAAACTCGTGCAAATAATATTTAAAAATCAACTTTCTTTTTCTAACAAAAAACAGCCTAATCAACTGGTGAATGCTCTTTAGCAAAATTATCAATGCTGATCAGCCTGCAAACTAGTATACCAATTCATCAATGAAGATGAACATGACAAAAATTTAAACCAATGGCAATGGTATATCACCTACGATAGATGTGACAGACATTAAGAGTGTCCCAAGTTACATCTGTCATTTCCATACGGTTATCTCTGCACGAATATCATAAAATGTAAATGTTGTGCATTGAGGGAATTTCTATAAAAGCCCATATTATATTGGACCAAATTGTATCCTTGTATTTAAATACGTGCTCAAAAGCTGTCATTACAATAAAAAAGTCATTCAAATTCTGAATGAAAGTTCTGTAACAAGTGAATAATATGGGCATGTGAATTCTTGCAAAGCAGAAGCAATCTCCTGACCAGCACATCAACATCCAGTCACAATCCCTGCAAGATTTCAACACTGGTATAGTGAAGATAGTTTCAACAAATGTTCTCAAACAAAATGAACAACAGCAAGACCAGCAACGAACATTCACATAAAAGACACACTGCACCTTAAATTCATGGGCAAGGTCTGTGTTGGAAAAGCTGGCAAACAAATCAAAAGAAAACACAAGATACACACACAGATTTCAAACTCGACGTAACATTTGGGTTGTGGGGCTTCCATAAAAATAAATCTGTAACAGGCACAGTATCTTCACTCTCAGTCTGAAGCCATTTTTCAGTTCACTGTCAATCTTTTCAAAACTTCTCATAGCACGCACCATGACATGAACTTTTGATTTCCTCATTTCTTACTAACTCTGGAGAAAGTTTCCCCATAATCAAACCAGTGTTACTGGACTCCCAGAAAACTATGCCCAAAATACGCCATCAGTAGGTCAGCCTGGTATATGGTGTTCTTTCAAGGATGGAATCACTCAATCCCTATCACATACTTTTATTATAAATTCTGTTGCCCATTTTCTGTTCTCAAATTTCCTAAGTACACGAAGCCTTTGTTTTACTGTCAGTAGAATTTTATTATGATTTTCATCCACCTTCTTTAGAACCCCCACCCCCACCCCACAAGTAAGTTGAAGGCCTATTTCACCTGTGCTTATTTAAAAAATTAGTAATGCATGAATATTCCAAACACTCATAATCAGGAGCTTACTGAACAAGTAAGAACCCATAAATTTCTCTTTCATGACATTATGCAATCATAATGTACAAAGTCTACAGATTTCTAGTACTTTCCTTTTGCAACCATGACAGGCCCAATATAGACAAGTTGGTGGGGAGTGGAAATATTCTACTTGAGTGTGCGCTTTGGAATGCAGACAAATCACATATTGGATTAACTGACAATTCATCCTGAAATAGGAATGATCATACCAGACACGGATTACAACTTAATTCAGAAGGCAAGTAGAAGCTTGTGCAACTCACTGCTAATTAGATTAGGTGCAAACTGGATACCTGTAATCACTGATGTAAGATCTAACCCTTCTTTTAGGCTTAAGCCCAAATCTGTCACCAAATACCTGAAAGATGTCTACATCAATGCTAATAAACCAGTTCTAAATTCAGAATACAATCAAGATAACAATTCTGTGGTGCACCATCATAACATAAGAGGACTTTCAAACAAAACTGATCAACTATCAGTGTCCATTAATAATAAACACACACCCTAATCTGTGTTTAACCCAACACCAGAGGTAAAACTTGAAAATGTTACTTTTGGAAGTACTTACTCTAGATGAAATATGGTAAAAGAAGGTGCAAGTATTATTGCCAAAAAGAACCTAAAATTTAATTAGATAAATGTATTGTGTCACTAAAATAACAAGAAATAGACGCTGCATTGTGCAATTGGAATCTAAACATTCCAACATATATGTCCTAGCTATATATAGAGCCCCCACTGGCAATGCTGACTTTCCTAAACAAGTTACAAAGCATTATAAATTATCTTTATAAACCTACAGCACAACATCGTCAACTGTGGTCCCATTATCATCAATACAAATTATCTTATTGAAAGTCACCATAAAAATGTGTAAAATGATCGACTAGCATCTTCCAATGTCATGGCAATAGTTAATTTCCCCATAAGAATCCAAAATTACTCCATCTGATCACGATGTATGACTTCTAGTAATATTAATAATAAAAAAGTCGATCTCCAGTTATCATAAGTACAGAATATCAATCAGACTCAGAAATGAAGACACTATTAAAGAATGTATAACACATCGAATGAAAATTGGCACTCAGTATTAAACAGCCTTGATGTAGATTCAAAATTAAACACATTCCTAAATAATCTCTTAAAAATGTATAAGCAAGTTTCACCACCAAAACAGTGATAAAATATCTGAAAAGAATGACTGGATCACAAAGATAAAAAAAGATTACCTAATTTGTCAATAGTGGAACAACCAAGTAATGAAAATTCACTGCACGAAATATTACAAGATACTTACTTTCTCGAGGTCTAAATCAGATTAAATGTGACAACCAGACTAAACAGCCTCGAGCAAAAAAACAAAATAAAAGCAGTCTGGAAAACATGAAAGAAATAAATCAGGGAAACATTCTACAGAAATATTGACCTCATTAATAAAGATAAATGATAATGTAATAAAAAATATTAAGCTCTTAGCAAATTATTTCAATATTTCTTAACAAATACAGAAAAGATTAATAATCACGCTACAAAACAGAAGCAGAAGTCACAACAAAATATCTTAGTCAAACAATCCCAAACACACGAAGTAGAATGATGGCGCCATCGTCGTCGCGACCAGAGATGACATTATCAGAAACGCAGAGAAAACCTACTCTTGTCAGCACTCCATTTCCACATCTACGAGCACACTTACAACGTATACCATTATTCGCGAGACTGTATTCAAACGTTCAACAGTCGACATACAAAGTACATCTCCACGATGCATTACCTTGATTTTCGCTTCTACGTTCTTTGGTCACCATACTCGAATACGTCACAAGATTTCGTAAAAGCATTCATAGCACGGACACATCATCAACAACACGAAGCTAAGAGTGCACGTGGTTTACGATAGCAATGAAAGCGACGTCGTGCGTTTAATCGGCCAGAATAAATTGTCAGTGACCTTGAAAGTGGTCGAAAATCAGGTTAAAGTTCTGATACTGTTACTATATAGTACGCGGGTTTACGGAACAATGAAACAACAATAACAAATCAAAATTTATTCACGACGGAATTAGGGGGAGGCTAAATTCCGAAAATGCCTGCTACTGCTCAGTTCAAAATATTTTGTCTTCACGACTGATTTCTAAGAACCTGAAGATTATAATATACGAAACAATAATTCTGCCAGTTGTCTTGCATCGGTTCAAAACGTGGTCTCTCACTCTAAGGGAGGATATTTGGGCCTAGGAGAGCAGACGATGGGGTCTGGAGAAAACTGCATAATGAACTTCAAAATTTATATTCCTCCCCCAATATTGTCAGGGTGATTAAGTCGAGAAGAATGAGATGGGCGGGGCATGTAGCGCACATGGATGAGACAAGAGGTGTGCACCGGGTACTGGTTGGGATACCCGAAGGGAAGAGACCGCTGGGTAGACCTAGACGTAGATGGGAGGATAATGTCAGGCGGGATCTATGGGAGACAGAAGTTGAAGGAGCCTGGATTTTGTTGGCCCAGGACAGGGCTTTGGTTAATTCGGTGATGAACCTTCGGGTTCGGTAAGCCATATAGTCAATTAGTTGGCTTCATAAGATATCATTTGCAAATAATATGTCGTGTAATTTGAAAGATGCAGTGTTGACAACCTTCTCTGACCCTTCAAAGTCCGGGCGTGCTGACCTCAGCGGGCCATTTGCAGCTGTGCATGTAATTGAAGACGAAACAATAAACTTGTCTTCAGTGGACAAGATAAAGACTTCCTGTCGCCCATATCAAAACAGTTGGTGATGGAAATCTTGAAAATGTATAAAAAGGTTTGCAATAACTACAAAATGCTTACCAAACCCCTTTCATCTTCTTATAGCTAATTACGTCTGTGTTACATTTGGTTAGTATCAGCCCTATAATTAGATGCGCGTACATAGGTATTCAACAATTAGTGAGATGCCAAGGTAACCCGCTCTAAAAAATGTCGAGCAAATGTGTGGAAACAAGCGCCGAAGTTGAGGCTTGAGTCATTAAATTGGTAATATTTGTCTCCTTGGCAACCTTAGATTTGTGCTGATGAGGAAATATCTTGATCACGTCCTGCTTGCAAAATGGCGAATTAAACACGTCCATGACGCAAAACCTTCTCTGAATACTTTGATATTCAGCTAGTCAAGAAATTTGTTTTTACAAAGGCTCATTTCCACGCTCACAGAAGATTAGGAGAGAAATGCATCTGCCAGAACATCATGCAGAAGTGATGGAATGATGACTGTAGGTGCTAAGGAGCTAGTTACTATGAGAAACTGGCAGAGTGCTGAGGCCACCAACCTGGTCACAAATACTTAGACACTCTGTACTGTGGACGTGGGGATTCCCCACTAAGTAAAGGAGAGCGCACCAAAATGCCTTACCTTGAGGAAACATCTCTCCATGACACACCAGCAGCAATCTCTATGAAACAACTTTAACAAGCAGAAACAGAACAGAATAAAGAATGCAACTTACCACAGAGGCCATTCCACAAAACAATACCTTTATATCTGACATTACGTCAATAAACAGTTTTACGATATGCGTTTTAGTGCACGCTGATTACTGAATTGACAGCGTGTCTACACAACAATTTCGGATTGTGGTCACAATGTTTATTAAGATCCCGGGACCCCTTCAACATGATAATCATATGCTGATTGACTACCCAATATCAAGATCAATAAGGTACCTTCTACCTCCAAGATTCATACGGAAAGGAATCTTCACTCACAGATGGCTCGAACACAAACATCCTGCAAAAGAGCTACACCACTTAAATTCCTCTCCCTTCCATTTCAGCATGTGCTTCTAAACCTGGTGAAAAAACTGTGTTTCTACTCTAGCTCAGACATCCCATGCTTCCTGGTAAATAACTCATATGAATAATCGTAAAGCATTTGCAATGGGTCCATGCGAAAGTTATCTGCTTCAAACATGTACACGACTTAGCAGTCTTGTCTCTTACATTCAAGCACTTAAAGAGACAATAGTGAAGATTAAAAATTAAGGTTTAAGCATGTAGTGGTCCTCAATAAACCATTCAACTTAAAAAAAATTTGTGCTGATGCAGTGTCAACCTCAATATATGTCAATAAATGTTTACCAGTCTGATAGCTTTTCTGATAAAGATTCATATGCAAAGGAATCTTTACTAACAGACAGCTCGAACACTCTAATATTTTAACAAACATCTTGCAAAAGAGCTATACCACAAGAAATACAACAACCAAGTTACAAAGGGCATTGTAATGATAAACAGTGCCACATATTCTTGGACAGACTTAACTCTATCACATGACAAGCACATCTAATACATCATATTGCTAGTGTACTTACACAATGCACGTCAAATTGAGACAGATACATCTGTAGAAGACAGGAGTGCCCTTCATGATCTCAGCCAATTTTCTGTTGAGATATGAAGTGAGCCTGCCAAGTGTACTGAACATAATCCACTGATTTCCTGGCAAGCAGTAGGCTGGTCAGGTGGCAGACAGCTTTCCCCCGAGTAAAATCCCAAGGATCAATTAATCTTCTTCTCCTCAGCTATTCCCATATTCTGTTTATTCCTGTGTCCCACTGCCTCAATTCCTACACTTGACCACCAATAAGAACACACGTAACTGTTGTTGTCAGTAACTTGCAAACGTTGTATTAAGAAGTAAAATATTACAACCTTTTGCGCTGCAGTGGCGTAACGCCGTCACGTCAATTGCCAGCTGACACTGGGTTACAAATTGTTAAAGAAGTTGCAATGAGGCATTCTTAAATATGTGCTCACAGTTGTTACTATATATAGTGCTTTATATTTAATAATAATCTAACCAGAGGCAAATCCAGACGTGCTTTCTTTGTAAATGGGACCTCTTCGAAAATATCCAAAGACACGGGCGGTCGTTTCTTCGTCACTCTCGGCTTTCCTAAAGCAAGTAAATACGGAATACGAAAGAAAATTATAAACCTGTTGAAACAACAGAGACATTTTAAGAGAATACTTACAAATATGGAACTAAAGAAAATTCTCAGTTTATTACAAACAACTTCCTAGTTCCACAAACATTTAAAAAGCCCCCACATAGTATTACAACAAAAATAAAAAAATTTGAAAATCATGTTTATTTCAGATAAAGACATGTTAAAATTAGCAGCTACAATCAATAAACACAAGCAAATTTCCACAAATGAATCACTCTTTCGCTCACTCACTTTCTGTTGGAATCTATAATTTAAAAGACTTGACAACAGTTTCGGGTACTCTAACAAAACTAATTCACAAGGCTGTCATACAACACACCTGCTGCAAGTTACTTTAATAAGCAATACGGTAGCTTATGACACAGAAACACGCTTACCCTTCTATTTCTCTCAAATTAGAAGCCATGAATGGTCCTGCGGCAGCATCCTTGAGCATTTTTTCAAACAGCGTCTTCAAATTGTCATCGAGCTTTCTGCCTTCATTCTGCTCCAAATATTTAAGTATGCAAGCGTGGATCCTATAGTAGACTTCTAAGGCTTCAACTGCCAAGTTCTGTGGATTACTGTAGCTTATCCTACGGGCATAACTAGCCTGCGTCTGATGAAGGTGTTCGCAAGCCTGCAATAAACGTCGCGTCTATATTCAACAGGCATACTCTTGTTCAGTTCATAGTTTGTTAATAAACCATTTTCTTATCAAGGGTTCTGGGCCTTTGTGCATATCAAGTGGTAGCACAGAGCGTGGTTTTGTGATTCTATCTAACTCAAGGTCTTCTGTTATTGCACTCACATTTTTTTCTTTTGTACTGATTATTGTGAATTGTTGTTAATCTGTCAGCTGTTTATCATCTTTACAATGGATCGTGCACTTCCGAATTTGGACTACCTCAGGAAGGATGAGCTGGAATATGAGATCAACATACGGAAGGTCACCGGCCTCCAAGAATATTTAGGTGATTAGCAGGCAGCGAGATTCACGCGTCCGCCTCGGACTCCATCAAACCTCTGGTGAGTTGTTAACCTTGTGCAATAAATTTAATCAGATCCAGGAAATAGAAACTTACATTTGGGCTGACAACATTTTTCCTAATCAGTACACCAGGATTATGATGCGCCTATGCCAGCTGACCTACGGGACTCGTGACCTTGCCGACAGGAAAGTTTCAGACCAGTCCAATCCTGCCTCCCTAGACAAATTGCCTGAGGGCATTTCCCACTTCGCGTCGTCTGTGGAGGAGTTTCAAAGCCATCTCTGCCAGCCCTCCCAGGATCCCACTCACAAACCCCATTCTCTTGATCATTTTACCTCTGACTCTAACCGGGCTCTTATTTCACAACACCAAGAATAATTATAATCCATTTATAAAAACACCAAGGAAGCCTACTGCTCTTACCTTTGCAAAATGGCTAAGGAAAACTCTTGGATTGTGGTCTCTCTTCTCTGCCACTTTACCCAGCGCTCATCTTGTATTCCACAATCCTCTCCTGCAGCATACCATATCTGTCAACATACACCAGTCCTGATATTTTAGCCACAAAAATTATAGCTGAAGTATAATCTATCATAGGACATATGACCGTCTAACAAAACAGCACGCCATTTCCGATGGACATGCGATTTCTCCTATTAAAGACAGGGCGAAGCATACCTAGTCTTTGAGCTGCCTTTCTGTATTTTGATGACAAATCAAAGGGAATTATCAAATGGGTAAACACGTGGAGAGATAAGAAATAGATACAAAATTTTAGTCAGAAAACTTGAAAGGAACAGACCACATGGAAGACAAAGGCTTGGATAAGGGATAATATTAAAATAGATTTTTAATAGTTCCTTAGGAATGGACTGGTCAGGGGCCAGTCGTACATACTTGGTCATCACGATAATGAACCTTCCGATCGCACGCAAGATGGGGAATTTCTTCATTACCCGAGAGACTATGAGCTTCTTACGATAAACTCTGCTCCATGGAGTTAGTCATATGAGATAAATGGCCTACATCTGCAATTTTAAAAATAAAAACACTCAGAACAGCGAAACAACAAACAAAGATTCACTTGACCGCTGACCTTGCTGGCAGTGGTGAAACACTTCTCTGCCGTGTCCAACATCTTCTCCTTTCGATTCTCCAATATCTCAAACATCTCCAGGCTGAGGCTGTCTGTTTCCTGCAGACACACAGTGTTCAATGGTTTACAAAAATTACAATGCAATAATGAGAATGTTTTGTTAATTAAATGGCTTCCCTGATGATGTGAAATTGTAGGTGCAGATAATGGCTATGTCTTCTGTTCTGTCTGTCAAAGATGACGCAGTGTTTCATCTCTGTGGAGAGTTTTGTTACAGCCAATCTCCAGTCTGGAGTCTCTAATGTGTTCCCAACTCCTGGTGGAGATATGAAGACCCAATTGGTCAAGTAAACCTTACTGCATTAGCAGAGGATCTTGTGCACGCCAATCTTTGAGTCTGGAGTCGTCTGCTTCGGTTCCACAGAGGACAGACAACTCCAAAATCAAGAACTGGGCATGTACAACAGGATCAGTCACACCTGCACCATCAGGGAAACCACTGAAATAAGAGAGCACCTTCAAAACTTCAACTGTAAAGATGTGTACAGACCGAGTAAAGACTCTTATCACCTTTCTAACCAGACCTACCACTCAGACACCTTCATCAAGCAACTGCTAAGCCTCACCAGCAGTGACTGACTCAGCAGAACTAACGCACTTTCAACCACTGGGTCACTAAAACTCTTCCACCTACTTTCCTACTCACATGGTTCCTAAAATGTTTCTCATTGACTCTTCTCCTACTTCACTCTGAATTGCCTTTCTGTACTGTGTTCTGCTACAGCAAATGCGTCTGGGCCAAGTCTGAATGGTAAATAAAACATCGATGGAAATCATTCCAACAAGATGGCTATAGCACATCACAGATAAACCAGAGAGAGAGAGAGAAGCAAAAGACTGGCATGGTCACAATATCTCATACGCATTCCTCCTCTGGAGATATCAGCAAGTTTCTCACCACAAATAACATCAAGACAATGCAGTGGCTGAACAAGAAGAGTATTAACATACTGGGACAACTGAAAGATGATCTGGGAGGTGCAAGGACTGACTTTGAAGAGCTCACCAACATACTCCAAGAAACCACAGCAGGGTTAGGTTAGGTTCACAAGAATGTTGAATAACATTCAGAAAGGCCATCTTGCTTCTGAAGAAAAAACTATGCATGTCAGAAGGTCAGAAAAATATCATATAAGTGCGTCACTCTAACTTGTTTTTGCAAGTTTTGAATCAGTGAGCTTAATGGTGACGACATGAGTTTATACTTTACTCTGCATAAGTAACCTAACCTTCAAAGGTCAATGGTTGTCACAAATGTAGGCCCCAGTGAATCTGTAAATGTGTGTGTGTGTGTGTGTGTGTGTCAATAAACACCATTCCCTGATGGTGGAGATTATAAATCGTACCTCTGCTTCAAACTGATAGACCAATCACCTGAGAATATTCTATTGTGTACATCCTCCGTCATCAGCATCAAACAGTGGACAGCATTTTCAGTTACTTGTTATACGACTCTTGCTCTCAGTGAAGCTCAAAAGCGAGTTTACAGCTACAAGAAACGCTCTTTTATCTTACCTGTTTAAGCAGGCGGGAACAGAAGGAATGCACCATATAGACAAAGGAGCCGTACTCGATCCACATCAATGAATGATTCGCCTCAATATCCAGAGCACGCTGAAAGCAACGCTGAGCAGCAGACGCTTGACGCAAAAAGTCCATCTCGCTCTTCAATGGTTCACACTGCGACATAAAATTGTGTTGAACCTTACCTATTTACAAAATACTGATTGCTACTAGCAAAATTATACACATAGGAGTCTGCTCCCAGTGGCGGATCCGCTTTTCCCATGTGGCACTCCACTGGTCTCAGGACTCTGCCCCATGCAGTTGGCAAGTCAGAGTACACTCCAATGGCATAAGTCCATACCAAATTTCATCAAAATCCATCCAGTGGGTCTCAAGTTCAATCACGCAGACAGATATGACCAGCCACACACATGCATTCACTTCATGCACATCCTGCAAAAGTGATTACATTAAGTGGAACGCACTGTAAATATTTTACTTACAGAATTAAGTTTAGTTTCCAGTTGACTCCCACGAGCAAGCGCCATTCCTGCCCAGGAGTCGATGCGTACAGGATTGACACAAACATCCAGCAGGTAGTGCCTAATTGCCTTCCCCTGCAACAGACACTCCGCACTTTAACCTTGTGTTCACTGTTTCCACACTGCACGGCAATAATCGGTGTCAAAATCATTCAGATAACACTAAGGACTCTTCCACAAACACTTATGTATGTCCATTAATAATTCTGGAGAGGAACTTCAAAGGTTCGTTTTCGAGTCGAACATTTCATGTGCATGGCACAATTTTAAAATTTCAGTACAGAAAAGTAAGATATGGGTTTTACAGGAATTACCCCACACGACCTGAAGCAGTTACTGACAGGACTAAATTACAAGCTTCATACTTACAAGGACACTGAAGACAAAATCAAGGAAGAAATGCTAACAAAGTTTTGTAATGAAATGTCTGTCTTGGTGTTACAGTACAGAAGTGAAGCGAGGGCATTAAGGAAGGTAGAATATTCAAAAAGAGAATCCAAAGAAATTAAGATTAAAGGAAGCACAATTCACATATCTTATCAACTACTTACCCATTCATTAACTTTGAAATAATAGTCAGCCAAGAGGTAGAAGATCGCTGACATGGAGCGAGGCAACTGACTACGAGCATCTCCCAACACGGGAAAAGACGGGCTCGTCCCATCGATATATGCCATCACTTTTTCCACCAGATGTGCTGAAAGCAACACAAATTCATATCAGTTCTGTACGTGCTCGCAGTAGCCGATATAGATGGGGCAGAAGCAGGTACGTCAACATTGTGGAGCCCCTTGCGTGTGGTCGCTGTTACGACTAACAGCTGTTACCGGTACCGAAGTGTCAGAATGGAATACCATGCACGGTGGGCTAGCCAGCTCTTGGCAGATGTGGGCACAGAATTCTGCAGATGCTGCGATATTGTATGGCGAACAGACGGCATCCCGATCAGAGACACTTTGAGTGTCGCCGCGGGGTCGGGACCATTTGTGAAATATTTAAACACACAGCAGGGGGCTGCGCACGCTGATCGTTCTCAGATGGTGAAGACGGCCGGAGGCAAACTGGAGTTCCGTTTACAGTTTGCCTTACAATCCTTCGTATATGGCCTTACAGTACGACCCAACATGAAGATATTCCTTCTGCATTTCACGAAGTCAACCACGTCATTAAAGTGGCTATCACAGACAGCAGATATTGTCCTACAAAATTGCTTTTCTTTTTAAAAATCAGAGTAATAGTAAATATATCACCTGGATTATAATGAGGAGGTATCAGAGAGGCAATCCTTTTCAGCAGACATTCAACATCAGCGGTGATGCTAGTGACACGGTAGGAATCAAATTCTGGCAGTTCATCAGGCAGGTAGAACTGATATAACTGCATGCCCCGCACCCAAGTCAAGGGGACTTGAGGGACTCTGTGGTCCTGAAGGTAGCGCGCCTGTTGGGAGAAGAATGCCTTAGGACCTCAGGTTTGAAAAAAACATTTATGATGAAGTTAAGTATGATACAGCTTGTATTTTTGATTCCCTAAACGTCTGTGATAATAATGGATTCTTTATAAGAACGTTACTTCCGACAGTCATGTTTCACATTTACTGCGAATGCTGTTGTTGTTGTTGTTTCCCCCCCCCCTTACTTCTGTCTTTCGTTTGCTGGTCTAGTCTTTGAGAGTACAAACTTTTTCATGATTCAAACACAGTTCATACATTTCAAACTTTCTAATATCTGTCGTATCCTAATTACGTTAGGTTAGTAGGTACCTTTCCCTGGTGACTTGTAACCGTCCCTTTCCGTCCACCACACGTCACACTGCTTGTTTAGTATACTCGTAGTCGTAGCCTGGTTTGCTCATATGATTACAGCTTCTTGACGTGGGATATGTAAAGATACAGAAAGGGATTGTTGATGATGGTGAGAGGTTGTCGGTGAGCACGAGTTTCCGACTCCCTGGGAATATACGGGAATTAGAAGGTGGAGCAGGTTTCTACACAAATGGACAACAAAGTCTTTCTGTGTTGCACTGATCGACGACACTTTATTTTTCCTTAATACGCGCAGGAACATATATATCTTTTAAGCACTATTCACGGAGGCAGCTGGATGGCTCGGCTGTTCCTTTGTTCTGTCGTACGTTTGTTAAGAAAAACACCCCCGCTCAACCGAAGGACCAAAACTTTAGAGAGCGCCCCGCAACCACGATCGCGCTTAAATACCCCTGCATTACGTAATTTGTCATTGAATTTGGCTTAAAAGCTGCGACCTGATTCGTTCCCCCACAACGGCGGGAACGCGCCTTAAGCTGAGCTCAAAGTCAATTGGTCCATCGCAATGATGCGATGGTCGTAATGCAGTCATCACCCCGCATCTGGAAGGGATGCACACTATTGGTTGGTTGGTGATCATTTCCTGTTAAGAGATTTTGGGCTCTATGAGATAATATTATAGCCATGGATATGTTGTTAAGGTCGTCCTACTATGTGCATGTACACAGTGAGGCACAGTTGTTACAACTTAGATATAAAATCATGTTTAAGACTGTACTACATTAAATCATACTACAATCTTAGTTACGCAAAGATACATAGTGATTTTTTTTTGTTAAAAAACATTAAATTTAAATTTTCATACATTGATTTGTAAAAGAATAAAGAAAATGTGTTTTTAAGTATGACTTTAGATTTTTTCGCCATTCTTGATGGGAAATTTCCTAGTATTTGTAATCAACTATAATTCATCTTCAGAATTAACAAATTTAAACCTACACGCCCTTTTTTTTTGCTATCCAACTGGATCAGAATACGTGAAAGTGGGTGGTTCTTATGAACACAATAACCAACCTTAAGGTTCCTTATATACAGGGTAAATTCTTGGCCACATTAGCAGTTTTCAAATTCTTAAGATAGCTTATACGCTATGAAGTTAGTTAATTCGACAACCTAACTTTCATTTACTCTCTGATATACTTCTTGTTCATGAAGTTGAACAATCACCAAAGCAAAGATAACAATAGGTGCATACTGCTCCAAACAAAGTACACCAGTGTGTGAAGGGCACGGCACTGTGTAACGAATAGAGAACAACTATTTTAAGCATTTTTATATCAGTAGCTTCAAGTACAGTAAAGAGTAAATCATTATCAATTGTTTTAGAGTACTTAACAAATGCATAAGCTATAATGAATCCATGTGAAATCAGTAAAATTTTTACAATACCAATAGTGTTGTTCTTCTAAAGATTAAATGTTCCAATCTCAAGGAACCGTCCTCGATGGGCAAGACAGCGTACAGAGGCCAGCAGCATTTCCTCAGTGAGGGAGTTGAAAACAAGGTCCACACCTCTACCATTTGTCTCTGACATGATGAGATGCTCAAAAGAGGTTTCTCGAGAGCTGCCAATATTGCGGTCCGTCAACTGGGAAAGAAGATTATATGCACACATGTTTGACAATTTGTATGCATTAAAAGCAAGAGAACTACCTTCAAATTACAAAACATTCTCAAAACGGAGCATAAGATGACTTTACACATCCATTGTGAAAACACTCTAGGAATCTTACCTTCAAGGCCAAGTCCTTTCAATACCTGTTATGGTTGCATGTCTTAAAAGCATATTATTTTACTTTTCATTTTCTGTCACTGTAGTCTAACCAGTGTTATAAATAGGGAAACCTGGAGGAAGAAAAATTTCCATTTCTGAATTTACATTCTGGACAGTAACGAATATTATGTATTCTATAAGGAACATACATCCATTTATAACTTGCAGGTCTAGAGAAAAAGTTCTGCACTTTCTTTAACAGTGATGTAACAGATTCTCCTTGCTGAACAGTCTCAACATCATACCAATGCAAATCCCTATAACATATGTGGTAAGTTAAAAACATTCCAGAATATTTCAAACAGTGTACTGTGCCTGGGTCAAAGGCATGGATCCTGTACTATCTCAATGCATGAATGAGAATATTAATTATGGTAAAAACAGAATTTATGATTCTAGCCACAGAACCAGTACTCAGTTCCTTGGTCCTAGACATTCTTGATCATCTCTCATATGTACAAAGAAAAACAGTATTTTGCCCAACACAGAGAAAACCAAAATGTCCCACAATCTTCTCATGTTGAGGCCCAAATTTCCCCCCATACTAAACACCAAAAATTCAGATTAGATATTTGGAACTTATGACAGCTGCTGCCACGTCATGCATCACTGAGAACCCCCAGAGTCCATCCAGGCCAAAAACAAAAATTTACAACCAAGAAACCAGACAAAAATTATGAATGTTCCTGGTGGAGGTATGGGAACATAATCTAACAGGACAAGCTGACAGCTGCCCCACAATCAGAAAGAATAAAATAAAGAATATAAATAGGAAAATAGCACACACGTTCAGTCCTCCAGCAGATGGCTGAGACAGTAACGCTGTCATGTGAGAAATTCCATAACAGAGCACATACTTCATTATTTGAAAGGGAACTCATTTGTTGCATTGTGACTAGAAATGTTTTGGCACTGACAGGCTTTCGTAGAAGGTGATTATGTGTATGCCCAACTGTTTGGTCATGATGTTGCCACAAGCAGGCAATGCAGAAAGCTGAGCGGGGATGGGGAGCAGTATTTGAGTTCTGTGACAGTATGTTTCACATCGAAACTTCGATTTTTAATGAAATTCACACATAACACTCAGAATCTGTAAAATAATTCAATTTATCATGGCGGAAAATCTCCCCTATGTGTGCATGAGATAGGAAATAGGCTGTTGAAATACCTGTGGAAACTGTTTCTTCATGAATGCCCGTTTCTCCTGCGTGCCAACAGTAGTGAACACTGTACAACCTGCGTGCAGACAGATGTTGATGGCTGCCTGGCCTACACCCCCGCTCTCTAAGTGGACCAGCACAGACTCACCCTTTCTCATGTGACCGATCATCTCAAGTGCATAGTAAGCCTGTTCACAATAAAGCAAAGCAATAAGTTTTTCTTTTTATGTTAAATTCTCTTTAGGTATAAAGGTGGCTCTGTTCTGGGTTGTTGCACTGTGTAGTTTGGTAGAGGTCTGCTGGTGTTTCGGAGGTGCATGTTTCCTGATGGTGGTGGCACCAGCCACCTCTGAAAGATCACAACTTTTATGAGCCTATACAGTAAAAGAACTCAGAAGATGAAGATTGCTGTCTTTTGGGTTGTTGCTCCCTGTAGTCTGATAGATTTCCACCAACATTTCAGAGGTCATACTGCCTGTCATCAGGGCAATAAATGTTAATCGCCCTTTTGACGGAGACAGTATGACTTCTGAACCGTTGGCGGAAATCTACCAGAGTACATAGCGTAACAACCCTGAAGATAGCCACCTCCATACTCACTGCCATTTATACCTGAAATCTCATTTTCTTTAGGGGACTGGCCCTTGCCCAAGTACCATGTCATAAAGATAAATACAAGGTGTGAATGTTAAGATTCACAGTTTCTTGATCTCAAGATCACTAGTAGACCTGGGGGCATGATGAATCTCTTTTAAACTTACATGGGCTGGAAAACTTTACAAAAAAAAAACATCTGTTTTTTCAAACTTGTTAAATAGTTATACATACATCATACAGCTTTAATATGTTCCATTGATCCATAAGTTAGTGAGATGACAGTAGACATAATAAACCATGGATATTAAAAAAACACAATTCACAATTTATACATTGTTAAATAATTATCAATTATTTGCACTGACTGGAAATTCTTTTTAGATAACAAAATACATAATAATTCTGTTAATAACAATTGGAAAGTGTGTGTTGATTCAGACATTAAACTGAATTTTGAGTGGATTCCATCTGACTTCACCATATCCAGTTATACATATTAATATATGAAAGTATTCAATATTATGTATTCGAAACCAAAGAACTTCAATTTATGTCAATAACTTGATCTATTATTTAGTTTAGATTTATTTCGGTGCAAATAAACCCTTGGTATTTTATTTTGTCGTCTGTTACAAGAAAGACATTCAAAAGTAAGCATGTTGCTTTGACAACAAAATAGTAATGCAGAAGCTAGTAGAAGCAATTTCCACCAAAAATACAGCAGTTACATATGGCACGGGAGAAACAAATTTCTGCGAATAAAGAAATGAAACAATAACTGTTCCACCTATCATTATTCAAACAACTTTTTTAATTTGTTATAAATGAAACCACAGAAAGATAATGTGGATAGTTTTCTTTTGTCTAGATCTCGAATATATTATTTAAGCTACCTGAACATATTCACGCTGTAAGACACGAGGCCACGTGTTAGGAATAAGGTAACAAAGATGGAATTGACAAAATATGTAGTATATGCAGGAACTAATAAAAAATACATACAGACGTTTAGTTGGAAATAATAGTCACAACAGATATGCAGGCACAGAACTGACTATAACATTACAACAGAAATCAGAGACATAAATTTCAAATGGAGAGCCCAGAGGTGTCCTGTAACTCGTTGCCCATTCTGGTCATGTCCAGAGAACTCTAGCCCTTCAACACAAAAATTCTTTAGTAACAAATTCCAAGTTTTCCTGAAATACAAAAAAATTTGATGTAATATATAAAACAAACTATTACATTATGTGACATGGAGACATATATACGTGTGTGTGTGTGTGTCCCTCAGAATTTCATGTTGATTGTGCAATTTCTCACAAGGGCACAGGACGTTCTTTAATAGTGAATGGAGAAACCAGCATATAGACACAGAGGACAGCGTAGATTTTGAAAGCTGACAAGAGAATTGATGAGCAGTAGACTATTATTTAACTACATAATAATTACTATTGGTTGGTTGGTGATCATTTCCTGTTAAGAGATTTTGGGCTCTATGAGATAATATTATAGCCATGGATATGTTGTTAAGGTCGTCCTACTATGTGCATGTACACAGTGAGGCACAGTTGTTACAACTTAGATATAAAATCATGTTTAAGACTGTACTACATTAAATCATACTACAATCTTAGTTACGCAAAGATACATAGTGATTTTTTTTTGTTAAAAAACATTAAATTTAAATTTTCATACATTGATTTGTAAAAGAATAAAGAAAATGTGTTTTTAAGTATGACTTTAGATTTTTTCGCCATTCTTGATGGGAAATTTCCTAGTATTTGTAATCAACTATAATTCATCTTCAGAATTAACAAATTTAAACCTACATGCCCTTTTTTTTTTTTTTTTTTTTTTGCTATCCAACTGGATCAGAATACGTGAAAGTGGGTGGTTCTTATGAACACAATAACCAACCTTAAGGTTCCTTATATACAGGGTAAATTCTTGGCCACATTAGCAGTTTTCAAATTCTTAAGATAGCTTATACGCTATGAAGTTAGTTAATTCGACAACCTAACTTTCATTTACTCTCTGATATACTTCTTGTTCATGAAGTTGAACAATCACCAAAGCAAAGATAACAATAGGTGCATACTGCTCCAAACAAAGTACACCAGTGTGTGAAGGGCACGGCACTGTGTAACGAATAGAGAACAACTATTTTAAGCATTTTTATATCAGTAGCTTCAAGTACAGTAAAGAGTAAATCATTATCAATTGTTTTAGAGTACTTAACAAATGCATAAGCTATAATGAATCCATGTGAAATCAGTAAAATTTTTACAATACCAATAGTGTTGTTCTTCTAAAGATTAAATGTTCCAATCTCAAGGAACCGTCCTCGATGGGCAAGACAGCGTACAGAGGCCAGCAGCATTTCCTCAGTGAGGGAGTTGAAAACAAGGTCCACACCTCTACCATTTGTCTCTGACATGATGAGATGCTCAAAAGAGGTTTCTCGAGAGCTGCCAATATTGCGGTCCGTCAACTGGGAAAGAAGATTATATGCACACATGTTTGACAATTTGTATGCATTAAAAGCAAGAGAACTACCTTCAAATTACAAAACATTCTCAAAACGGAGCATAAGATGACTTTACACATCCATTGTGAAAACACTCTAGGAATCTTACCTTCAAGGCCAAGTCCTTTCAATACCTGTTATGGTTGCATGTCTTAAAAGCATATTATTTTACTTTTCATTTTCTGTCACTGTAGTCTAACCAGTGTTATAAATAGGGAAACCTGGAGGAAGAAAAATTTCCATTTCTGAATTTACATTCTGGACAGTAACGAATATTATGTATTCTATAAGGAACATACATCCATTTATAACTTGCAGGTCTAGAGAAAAAGTTCTGCACTTTCTTTAACAGTGATGTAACAGATTCTCCTTGCTGAACAGTCTCAACATCATACCAATGCAAATCCCTATAACATATGTGGTAAGTTAAAAACATTCCAGAATATTTCAAACAGTGTACTGTGCCTGGGTCAAAGGCATGGATCCTGTACTATCTCAATGCATGAATGAGAATATTAATTATGGTAAAAACAGAATTTATGATTCTAGCCACAGAACCAGTACTCAGTTCCTTGGTCCTAGACATTCTTGATCATCTCTCATATGTACAAAGAAAAACAGTATTTTGCCCAACACAGAGAAAACCAAAATGTCCCACAATCTTCTCATGTTGAGGCCCAAATTTCCCCCCATACTAAACACCAAAAATTCAGATTAGATATTTGGAACTTATGACAGCTGCTGCCACGTCATGCATCACTGAGAACCCCCAGAGTCCATCCAGGCCAAAAACAAAAATTTACAACCAAGAAACCAGACAAAAATTATGAATGTTCCTGGTGGAGGTATGGGAACATAATCTAACAGGACAAGCTGACAGCTGCCCCACAATCAGAAAGAATAAAATAAAGAATATAAATAGGAAAATAGCACACACGTTCAGTCCTCCAGCAGATGGCTGAGACAGTAACGCTGTCATGTGAGAAATTCCATAACAGAGCACATACTTCATTATTTGAAAGGGAACTCATTTGTTGCATTGTGACTAGAAATGTTTTGGCACTGACAGGCTTTCGTAGAAGGTGATTATGTGTATGCCCAACTGTTTGGTCATGATGTTGCCACAAGCAGGCAATGCAGAAAGCTGAGCGGGGATGGGGAGCAGTATTTGAGTTCTGTGACAGTATGTTTCACATCGAAACTTCGATTTTTAATGAAATTCACACATAACACTCAGAATCTGTAAAATAATTCAATTTATCATGGCGGAAAATCTCCCCTATGTGTGCATGAGATAGGAAATAGGCTGTTGAAATACCTGTGGAAACTGTTTCTTCATGAATGCCCGTTTCTCCTGCGTGCCAACAGTAGTGAACACTGTACAACCTGCGTGCAGACAGATGTTGATGGCTGCCTGGCCTACACCCCCGCTCTCTAAGTGGACCAGCACAGACTCACCCTTTCTCATGTGACCGATCATCTCAAGTGCATAGTAAGCCTGTTCACAATAAAGCAAAGCAATAAGTTTTTCTTTTTATGTTAAATTCTCTTTAGGTATAAAGGTGGCTCTGTTCTGGGTTGTTGCACTGTGTAGTTTGGTAGAGGTCTGCTGGTGTTTCGGAGGTGCATGTTTCCTGATGGTGGTGGCACCAGCCACCTCTGAAAGATCACAACTTTTATGAGCCTATACAGTAAAAGAACTCAGAAGATGAAGATTGCTGTCTTTTGGGTTGTTGCTCCCTGTAGTCTGATAGATTTCCACCAACATTTCAGAGGTCATACTGCCTGTCATCAGGGCAATAAATGTTAATCGCCCTTTTGACGGAGACAGTATGACTTCTGAACCGTTGGCGGAAATCTACCAGAGTACATAGCGTAACAACCCTGAAGATAGCCACCTCCATACTCACTGCCATTTATACCTGAAATCTCATTTTCTTTAGGGGACTGGCCCTTGCCCAAGTACCATGTCATAAAGATAAATACAAGGTGTGAATGTTAAGATTCACAGTTTCTTGATCTCAAGATCACTAGTAGACCTGGGGGCATGATGAATCTCTTTTAAACTTACATGGGCTGGAAAACTTTACAAAAAAAAAACATCTGTTTTTTCAAACTTGTTAAATAGTTATACATACATCATACAGCTTTAATATGTTCCATTGATCCATAAGTTAGTGAGATGACAGTAGACATAATAAACCATGGATATTAAAAAAACACAATTCACAATTTATACATTGTTAAATAATTATCAATTATTTGCACTGACTGGAAATTCTTTTTAGATAACAAAATACATAATAATTCTGTTAATAACAATTGGAAAGTGTGTGTTGATTCAGACATTAAACTGAATTTTGAGTGGATTCCATCTGACTTCACCATATCCAGTTATACATATTAATATATGAAAGTATTCAATATTATGTATTCGAAACCAAAGAACTTCAATTTATGTCAATAACTTGATCTATTATTTAGTTTAGATTTATTTCGGTGCAAATAAACCCTTGGTATTTTATTTTGTCGTCTGTTACAAGAAAGACATTCAAAAGTAAGCATGTTGCTTTGACAACAAAATAGTAATGCAGAAGCTAGTAGAAGCAATTTCCACCAAAAATACAGCAGTTACATATGGCACGGGAGAAACAAATTTCTGCGAATAAAGAAATGAAACAATAACTGTTCCACCTATCATTATTCAAACAACTTTTTTAATTTGTTATAAATGAAACCACAGAAAGATAATGTGGATAGTTTTCTTTTGTCTAGATCTCGAATATATTATTTAAGCTACCTGAACATATTCACGCTGTAAGACACGAGGCCACGTGTTAGGAATAAGGTAACAAAGATGGAATTGACAAAATATGTAGTATATGCAGGAACTAATAAAAAATACATACAGACGTTTAGTTGGAAATAATAGTCACAACAGATATGCAGGCACAGAACTGACTATAACATTACAACAGAAATCAGAGACATAAATTTCAAATGGAGAGCCCAGAGGTGTCCTGTAACTCGTTGCCCATTCTGGTCATGTCCAGAGAACTCTAGCCCTTCAACACAAAAATTCTTTAGTAACAAATTCCAAGTTTTCCTGAAATACAAAAAAATTTGATGTAATATATAAAACAAACTATTACATTATGTGACATGGAGACATATATACGTGTGTGTGTGTGTGTCCCTCAGAATTTCATGTTGATTGTGCAATTTCTCACAAGGGCACAGGACGTTCTTTAATAGTGAATGGAGAAACCAGCATATAGACACAGAGGACAGCGTAGATTTTGAAAGCTGACAAGAGAATTGATGAGCAGTAGACTATTATTTAACTACATAATAATTACTATTGGTTGGTTGGTGATCATTTCCTGTTAAGAGATTTTGGGCTCTATGAGATAATATTATAGCCATGGATATGTTGTTAAGGTCGTCCTACTATGTGCATGTACACAGTGAGGCACAGTTGTTACAACTTAGATATAAAATCATGTTTAAGACTGTACTACATTAAATCATACTACAATCTTAGTTACGCAAAGATACATAGTGATTTTTTTTTGTTAAAAAACATTAAATTTAAATTTTCATACATTGATTTGTAAAAGAATAAAGAAAATGTGTTTTTAAGTATGACTTTAGATTTTTTCGCCATTCTTGATGGGAAATTTCCTAGTATTTGTAATCAACTATAATTCATCTTCAGAATCAACAAATTTAAACCTACATGCCCTTTTTTTTTTTTTTTTTTTTTGCTATCCAACTGGATCAGAATACGTGAAAGTGGGTGGTTCTTATGAACACAATAACCAACCTTAAGGTTCCTTATATACAGGGTAAATTCTTGGCCACATTAGCAGTTTTCAAATTCTTAAGATAGCTTATACGCTATGAAGTTAGTTAATTCGACAACCTAACTTTCATTTACTCTCTGATATACTTCTTGTTCATGAAGTTGAACAATCAAGCAAGCTCACTTGGCATTAAATTTTAAGTACATTTATTCTGGTCCCTCATCACTATAATGGAACTTTAAAGTAATCACATTACTGTGTACAAGAGTTGATCAGCACCTGTCAGGGTCCAGATTTCCCTCCAGCCACCTGAAGCTGGAGAAATCTCCTCGGGTCATTATGCTGACATAGGCATGTGGCACAGTAACAGTGGCACAGCTGTCTAGTGGCAGGTGTCGGTATGACCCCCACTTTCCATCACTGTATACATTCATAACAAGATCTTTAATGGGCGTGCTGATGTATCCAGAATAAAATAACACCTGAAAATATATACAAAATGTTTCAGAGATCTCATACTGAAATATACCTTCTGCTTGTTCACTTATATATTTAAGTTTCCTTGGCTTACGAGTTCACAATACCTCAGATTGGAAGAAACACATTGAGTATATTATTATTCCCAAATTAAGCTCTGCGTGCCTTGCCATGAGAACAGTCATACCACCCATGACAATAGATACTTTAAAGCTAGTTTACTTTGCTTATTTCCACTCTGTGGTGTCTTATGGATTAATCTTTTGGGGGAATTCAACAGACAGTAATAAAGTTTTTTACATGCAAAAGAAAATAATTAGAATAATGGCCGGTGTCAAAAGCAGGATATCCTGTAGAAAATTATTTCGTAAATTTAATATACTTCCACTTGCAAGTGAATTCATACTCTGCTTGCTATAATTTGTGGTGGAAAAATTGGATAATCTTAAAAGAAATACAGATGTACATAATTTAAATACAAGACGTAAACATGACCTATGTGTGCCAAATGCTAACTTTACTAAATATCAGAAAGGGGTGTACTATACAGGTATCAAGTTGTTTAATAATCTTCCACCAACAATTAAAAGTCTAAATTATGATATAAAGGTATTCAAGCCTGCATTGAAAGGTTACCTCTTCACTCACTCTTACTATTCTGTAGACGCTTTCATCTCTGCTGAAAATCCGTAAGCTTTATGTATATCTATAATCTATATGTAAAGTCACTTTTGTATTTCTATTTAAAATTCTCAGTATATGTACATTGATATGTGAAACACGTACTTGTTATTGTGTCGAAAATACAGAAGTTTATGTATATTGAATGAAGTCCTGAGGTTTATGTATATTGCAGAAAATGACTTGTTCTCCATCCTTTGATTGAGTCCTAAGAAGGATCTATGGAATGTAAATAAACTCTACGCTCTAACATACCTGAATACTGCACTTTCCTATCCAAGTCACAAACACTCCAGGTGCCTCATTCTGTCTGGTTCTTCACATCTCCAACTCCAAATAAGCTGCTTCCCCATCACGCACACAACTGATCTTCTGAAACACTGACATTCAGATAACTTTGTCTGCCATCTCTTGGTAATATTACTCCACACACTACAGATACAGTTCACGAGAAAGTTGCCACTAAGCACATCCCCTGATCTCAAACTCCTCTTTCAGACAGACAAGGCACTCACACTGAATCTATAACCGTACACCTCCTCCGAAAGCAAGGAGATCACACGAGGGCCTGAGGTCTTCCTTGTGGCATTGTGAGGCATGCTACTAACTCGTGATACTTGGTCACTAGGAATCTAAAGTGTGCGACCGTGGTGTGGTGGCCACATAACCAACATTACAACCTGTAACCCTAGCTGATTACTTCTACCTTGTCCACTGCGATAGGCTCTTACACAAACTTAAATAAACAGCTACTGAATTTCCACAAGCAAGTCACTAAAACTGAGGCTGCCAACACGTGTCTGTGGATCATCCCAACCGCATCGCCTGATGAATTGTGTCCATCATGCACAATGATCATGTCAGCTCCCGGTGCAAAGTCTTGCTACCTCTGTAGTAATGATGGACTCGTAAATGCGTAACGTCTATAGTATCCCATATGCTTGCAGGCACGCCTACCTGAAACAAAACCATGTACCGAAATAAACATCCGCATTGAGAGACCAGTATTAATTCTTACTACGAAGGCACTCTACACCACATTAATGATCAACTGGCCAACTAAACCGACCTTCCATGCAACCAAAATATTTCTCACTTTACGTCCTTCACACAAAGATGACACACATCAATTCTAATAAAATCAAATTAACTTCCACGCCATGGCAATATATATATATATATATATATAAATATATGACAGTGAATCTGCACTAGACTCGTAATGCAGCCCACGATCACGCCGACCTCAGAATTCGCCATTCTCCTCATACGCAGGGACGGCAACGTCGAAAAAAACAGCGAACACATCCCGCCACCGCTGAACTAGCGATATTCGATGATCGTTATATGCCCACCCTGACGAACTCCTCTGCCATCTAACGACAAAAGGGCTGAAGTAGATGTCCTACCTAGCACACTCCACTGCACTGCCGAACGAAATGCTGCCTGAAATACCACTCCACAAATTGTAAAATCATAAGCAGAAACGGGGTTGCTGGAAAGTACTTCCGTAACCGCCATTAGTTACATCTTAGCCCTTAAAAATGACAGGAACTACAAACAAATGAAGGCGAAACACGCCTACCGTCACCTATAAGAAACCAACTACCAAACATAATCATAACCTAAAATCATTTATGAAACCAACCACACGGAACAACACCTAGGATCGTAAAATACAGCTCAATCAACTTAGCACGAAGCACTATGAAACAAATAACACACATTTCGTAACTAGATCGCCTACATTCTGGCACACATTGCCTCTCGGTCACCCGAATTGTTACTGAACCCAGCGACGTTTCACACCCTGCTTAGATCAAAACCAGACACAAATCTTTAATACCTACACGACTATCTATAACACAAGACACCGAGTGAAAGCGTCCACTGCTAACCGTAGTCTCGGACACGAACTTCCACTCGTCAGACTTCATGTTGGCATGTAGACACTCAACACCTCACGCGGATTCAGCAGCGACATCTTCCCTGTTTATTCAATTCTTGGAACTAAATTTGCAGAAACTAATAAGATGAAACGCGGGCTGCGTCAATTAATCAGGCCAACCAACATCACATATAGAAAACCAACTACCAAACATTTCCATAACCTAAAAATCTTCCATCATTTATGAAAACAGGTAGGATTTCGTAAAATACTGCACAATGAACTTAGCGCGAAGCATTCTTAAACGATTATTCTATATGTCGCCACGGGATTGTACTGCACGACTCTCTTTAGCACACCGACTGACTAAGCCCACTGGTAACCGTACTTACGAACACGAACTTCCCTTCGTCAGACTTCATTATGGCACTTGCAGCACTCAACACCTAATACGGATATTCCCTGCTCGATAATTTCTCACAACTAAATTTGCAGGAGGGCGTAGACCTTCTGCTTGTTCACTTATATATTTAAATTATATCCTTTTATTGAGACATGAATAATGCAGTCATTCGAACTGATGAATCTAATATGAATTATTCTAAGGCTCCTTATTATCATCATAATGTTACTCAATAAGTTTAATAAACATTAATGTTCATTGTCTTCACACAAAAGGCACATGTATTTAATTCAACCTTTTGAAACTCCATGAAACAGAGTCTTTCTTCCAAGCTGATGGTCACTCAGCTAGTAAAGTAAGTCCCGCCTTTCAAGGAAACCAAAGGTTTGTTGCCAACTGGTCCTTATTGTGAGCCACAAGAATACAGTTCACAGCTTCCTATCCTATTCCAATAAGATGAACTTTAATATTATCATTTCAACTAAGCTTCCATCTCCCATGTGGTCTGACTGATTAAATTTTTTTATCTGGATAAGTTTAAATGAATAACAATGAAGTGCCTGTTTCCATTTGTGATCCTTACAATTACTGATTCAGGATGCTAATCTATAGGTCATCCTCTCAACCACAATGCTGTAAAAGCTGGACCACATAGTATGTAAACACTAAACTCACTTCCAAACAAACATTTATTTTGACCTATCTAAAGAATTAAACAAAATTAAACTAACCAATTATAACTTTAAATTCATTACATAATTTCAGTGCCAATTCACAAAGTCTCTTGTTTTAATTTCATGCCAGAAAATCAGCTATCACTCCCAGAAAAGCAAGTAAGCTCTTATGCAACTGGGGAACGACAAAAATCAGCACATATTAAAAATTCTCTCTTTTTGATTCAGACAAAACTAAGTTACATTCATCTACAGAAAAGTTATGAATGGAAAATCCACACTTTAGGTGCTACAGCAAGAACAGGATATACAATAACAGAGTCATAGCTCTATACCCTTAACATGACAAACAATCAAACATGCAATATTTGAAAATGAATAAGAAAAGAGTGAACCAACTCAAATCAGCTAATCTTCAAGACAAAAATGTACATTATAACATTTTATCTAAACATGAACAATTATGCAAATTTAAGACAGGTTTTATTTCAACAAAAATTCTGATTGTGGACTTTATTGTAATAGTGAAACTGGCATATGTTCCAAGAATTTATAAATAAGTAAGAACAATAAATTAAATAAATCACCATCTCAGATGGAAATTTTATTTTAAAACATAAAATAATATTTATAAGTCAAAGAGATTAAATATTACACAAATGTTCAAATCTTAGAAATCAGGTGAAAACTTGTTAACATGTGGTACTTTCTTCACTGGCAGTAAAAAGGTTCAAGTAGGAGTCTCTAACCTTACAAAGTTGGTCTCTGGCTCCTTGCGGATACAGTTCATGAGACCCAAAATGCCATTGAGTGGTGTATCCTGAGCTACAAGGATAATGCGATGCTTAGTGTTGCTTTGGATGACAGTCTGCATTTGTGGCAGCCAATCATAGTTCTGGGCTGCAATGTAGATCACAACTGGATTTTCCACCATCAATCCCTGAAACAGATTCCACATACACTTTCTACCAAATATTATAACAAAAAAATCATTTCGTTTACCCAAAGTTTCTTGATGAGCTGATGATCATACTGCCACCTCTGGCTTAACTGGGATTACTTTTTATTAATCATTTTGCTCTTGTCAACCCGAGGTGGTAGATTTCCTCTTATATTATGAAATGGAATTACATAACTTGTAAAATTTACTGTAAAGACATTATCCTTATTTATACAAACTGAAAATCTCAGAATGCCTTTTCAGTAATTTCACTCACATCCATACTTATGTCTTTTATTGGAGTTTTACTTTTAATCAGTTATTATATTTTACACTATGCTGTACTGACTAAGAAGCTATATCACAAATGGATGATGTTACTTTTAGCAAACATGGAAACAATAATCTAAAGAAAGAAATATTTCATTATTAACATTATTAAAGCACATCTGTACTGTCAAGAAAGTATTATTATGGTGAGCACATGCTTGAGAATGAGATGAGTGGGGCATGTAGCATGCATGAGATAGATGATAAACATTCAAATCTTAGGCATGAAAACCTGAAGGTAGGAGGCCACTCTGAAGATTGATACATAGATGGAAGGATAATATTAAAAGAGATAAAAACAGAGTGGATGGATGGGGATTGGATTCATGCGGCTCAGTAAAAGGAAATGTCATAGGCTTTTGTGATCAACATTATAAACGTTCTGCCTTACCTTCCTGAGCAAAAGTAACTTTTCATCCTTTAGGGTTTTCTCAAACACAATTTCAAGCCTAAAGCCATAGATGAACAGACTGTTTGTTTCAGGTTTCTCACGAGTCAGGATGCACGCCCCATCAGCCAGAGCACTTAAAGCAGTCTGCAGAAATTCTCTATACAGCAGGATGTTTGAAGCAATAACCAGGGTACAGTTGCGCTCATTTTCTAATTTGTGTTCCTCAACCATTATCCCTGTCTCGTTTAAGTTTCTGTGTGACAGGTTACAACCATTCGACAGGACTGTTATATTTGCCTGCAATATACAACAACCAAAAAACATGTTCAATTATTGTCGTTCTCTTTGCCTTTTTGTGTTTTTTTAAACATAAGCTTAAACAATATTAGTAAAACATTTCAACAAGAGCCTAGAAGCATCTTAATGCTATTCACAAATCTTTAACCTTCATTAGCCATGCATTATGGCTCAAGTGTGGAACAGTTTGCCAAGGGCCACAGTAACATACTACAAAAACTATTAACCAGCAGACAGCCCCATAGTACACAGGCTTAAATCCCATATTCTCACACAATAAAAGTTAATTTGGTTACATGCACATTTTGCTTTCAGTTATAAAAATTTGGTGCTTTTGGCAGTGAACATGAATATCTTCTGCTTACTCTTTTCCAAATTGGTTACTCTAACACTCAAGTTATTTTCTTGGCACAAATTCTGTGCCTTCCCATGACTCCATCAAGTGCAAACATTACTTCTTGAAGCTTAAGCTAATTAGACATATTAATAATGAACAACGATGGAAACACAGACTATGAACTAGTAGAGATTATAAGTAGGAGAGCTGGTGTAAAACCATAACAAACTCGGTTTGGTTTCAATATTAAGAAACCCAGAAGAAGAAAACACAGAGGTATGCAGAATTATATATAGCTCAGAAGATAAATCTCATAATCTCATGAAGTGGCCCAGAAACTAGGTCATATGGAGAGTCAGACAGCCAAATGATAACAGAAACTAGCTGACACCATCAAACTGCAGAACAGTCCTCTTGATGACACAAAAGCACAGTCAAGAAGGCATGAGCCAGGAGGGAAAACTTGCTGATGGATAGATCAGGCCAAAAGGGAAGGAGCCATAAGCTATGGAATGCCACATACTAATGTTCCAACCAGCCAGGATATGGACTGGTCTGGTAACCACCATAGGAATCCTTGGATCTGTAAGTAAATGAGCCAGCCATGTTATTGGGAAATCAAGAGCTGTTAGGTACAGGAACATCTAAGGAGTGAACAGACTTTAAGATGGACGGAGAATGCATCATTAATGATATATATCATATATAGTGAACTGGATGTATTCTTTGATCTACCTAACTAACCTTACCTGTACATACAAAGAGACTGTGGAAAGGGTTAGATACCAGGAGTAAAAACATTCAGAAAGGGGTTCTGCTCCCAATGGAAAACAGGGATAGTGGCAGTATACCACCAAGACAGAGCATAGCAGCAGGCAGTAGGGTTCAAATCCTGCTTGCCCACCTCACGCCTCAAAGTGGTGCCAGTGTTAAGATAGAGGATTAGTCATGTATTCTAATAGGCCATGGTACTGCACAGGGTGGTCAGTGGTAGTACAGAGGCCACCCAAGTGAACCTATATTGCTATATCTAAGAAGAAGAATTGTTGTGTTTCACAGACAGATGTGGAAATTCTGGTACGAGAACGATACTGCAGCTGTGAGGATGATGTGGTAGGAGTTCAGCATGCAAAGTTACTAGTAAAGAAGACAAGAGAGATAATTACAGAAATGGTACAGACAACATAAAAATGTCAGGAGGTGAGACAATAGAAAGGAAAAGCTGAAATCCCACTTTGTTTCCTCCTATCAAGACATGGACCAATCAACCTCAAGTGAAATAAAAATAATAAATAATGCTGACTATAAATTAAGTAACTCTGTGTCACACATTGTTACACTTGCTTTTATAAGTGGCATGTCCGCAATGATGAGATTCACAGCTGGTGACAGAAGTGTGGTGCCTTGACTGTGCAGCTCCACCACCTTCACATGGGTGACACTCGTGTTCTCCAGAGCTATGTGTGTGCAAACCCTCAGTGCAGTGTGCAGGTTCTACATTAGGTGTGAACACGTATTTCTCGAGCACAGGCTTGGTCGGGCACTTGTATTGAGTTATGGCATTAGTTTGGAGTCCTCGTACTTCCACGCCTGCTGACTGGATGATATCCAACTCCTTATACACATGTACTGACAGCACTGTCACAAGAAACAGTAAAAATATTTACTTAAACTCTCTAGTACAAGTGAATTGGTATGTAATAGGCACAGAAATTAATGAAGAGAAGGGAGTGTGGATGATACAAACAATTTTAGAGGAACTGCATTGCTTTCAATTACAGGGAAAATGTATTCTAGTATTTTGGGTAAATGAATAAAAATATGGCTGGAGATATATTATCAAAGTTACAGAATGGCTTTAGAAAAGTAGCCAGACCAATAGATAACACTCAACAGTTGTAGATTATTCATATAACCCACCTTTGTAGTTTGAAAATGTACTTTCACCGATTTTAATTTGTCTGAAAGCATATCTGATTGTAATTAAACATTGTAAATATGTGCTAATGGTTTTTTGATATGATTATACATCAATCAACTACATAGTCTGGTACACCATCAACACCTTCTGAACATTTGCCCTTACGCTTTTTGTTACCTTTTTCAACTTTAAACTCAGTTACTTGGAATACAACCATGGTTTTATTACAACTGTGGTAACATGCAACTTGAGAATTTAACAAAATTTTGGTTCAAAAATTTATGGCTATTTCTGTGAAGTAGGAATTGAATATAATGAATTCTTCTTGGGCTACCAGCCATGTCAGGTGGTTAAATGGAGAAAAAACTAGCATTTTTAAAACCGTCTTCATCCTCGTCCTCAACAACCTGACACGTCTGGTAGCCCAAGAAGAATTCATTACACTTAGTCACCATGAATGCTTCAGATAATATACAAATAGAATAATTCTGCTGTCTTCTGTGGATTTCTTATGTTTCCTGTCCCACATTTCATTTTGATTTTTTGATCATCTTGTCCTATAGCGAATAAGAACTGCAATGCTCTGAGATGATGAGAATGTAAACATTTATTATAATTCTCAAGTATGTGATAATAAAAATAATATAAAATGGTCTGCACTATTAAAGCCTGAGTTAGATAGCACTGGCGTGAAGTATATTTGAATTCGAAAACGCAAGGAATGAGACAAGCGTAATGAAAGTCGTAAAGACAGAAACAATGATACAGAAGTGCAAAATATTTTTAACAGTGTGAATTGGAAGAGTACAATTCACTTTTACGAACTAACGAAAACTGAGTACAGACGGAATTATACTATTATATGCGACTAAACCTTAGGAAAAGCTGTACACGCTTACATTAATGTATATGGAGATCAAAGGGTCTGAAAGGTAAAACATGAAAAAAGGAGAATGCCCTATGTGTGGCATGAAAATGTTCTGAAACCAAGTTGTAGAACGAAGTTTATATTAGGAATGAAAGAGGACGTTTTGGTAATGAGATACACACACACACAGAGAAATGCACATACCTGTCAGTTGATTGTCCACTGCCCATCAGGATGATAAGTGCTCTGATGATGAAGGCAGCAAGAACCTCTATAATGTTGGTAAATTTCTTCCAGACTACGTGGTGCTACAACCCTGAAGACAGCCACGTACAAGGCAATGTTTTTGAAAGGAACAGAAATATTGTGGAGGTGTGCATGCAGTTCTCCACTCCATGCTAAGAACTCACAAGCAATCTCGTCCCATCAGTACACACATGCACGCGTACAGATGAAGTCTCGTTCAAACTGAAACGGACCAACTCGCCAACATCATGGCTCTTGGTGTTCAGTTCACGGACATCAGCTTCGTCTATTGTGATCTTCTGGATATAGGTTGGAACGAGGAGACGTCGCGATTCTTCCTCAAGTATTTTCATCTGCAGTTGTCCAGGAATGCTACCCAGTCGTCTTTCCACGAAATCTTTCCCGTTTGACCTAAGGGAGAACAAGAAATCATCTACATTAGACAGTACCGTATATTAGGGAGACTTCTACTCATCTCATACCACGAGGCCCACTGGAGTTTGGATAAGGGCATATTCTAATTTGCAGTCTATAAGAGTTTCATGATGTAAAGCCATTAAATTCTCTGTAAATGTGGCAAAGTTCAAACCAGTATGGAGAATTGAGAGCTGATTAAATGTTTGCTCTAGTTCAATTTAGAACTTCAAATGGTCAAAGACTCATTTTTCCTGTCATTAACTCATCACCTTCAACTGACTTAGAAATTTTACAATTCTTCCTTGTTGTTAAAGAAACTCCTTTAGCATGTCTGTGATTGGCAGCTTATAAGTCATTACTCGCAGTTAACATTACTGATTGGCCCTCGATAACGTCATACTACATTTAACGGAATTATATGTCATTTACGAGAGTCAAAAAACAAGCTACGTGTGGCAGTCATCACACGATGACAGCCGGAAGATGTTCGTTGTCCCAACACCACTCACTCCTAGCCAGTAAGCATTGTTACTCAACATTCCAAGTAATATTCCAAATTCATAAGCTTTACTTCTATACTAAATCAAAAAGTGAAATAAGACAGAAATTCAGTGTTTAATTACGTCTCAGAAATGTGGCGTCGTCTCACTGGTCAGTTTCAGTCAATACCCGGTAAAACGAGAGTTCTAACTACGTTCATGTGTCTCAGTCTTCATTATTTTAAATACTGCAAATAAATTGGAACATAGGAAAACCTCCATACAGTACTTATGGGCCATGCGCTAACCAAATTGGTTAATAATTATTAACCAATCTGAAGGTGAATTATAATTAGTGTTACCCAAAGTGAAGTCAAATTTCGGAAGCGTATTACCCACAATAATTAACTAATGTGCCACTGTTAAATTTAAAAATGGGGTCATTAAAATACCTGATGATTAAATGATCTTTAAAATATAATCTGTCCATTATTTATTAAAAAAAGTAAATTAAGAGTGCAAAACTTTCTCTCTCACTCTAAGGGAAAAATTAAGATTGAGGATATCTTCGAACAAAGAATTAAGAATATATTTGGATCTAAGAAAAATACATGATGAGCTTCATAATTTGTACACTTTATTAAATATTATTAGACTGATTAAATAAAGGATGATGAGGTAGAATAGACACGTACATACATGGTCATTAAACCTGAAGAGAATTCTGTGTGGGTTACATTAGTAATGGAGGGAGGTTTATATTAAAATGAACCTTTTTAAAATAGGGCTCAACTAATTCAGGACAGAACACGACAACAAATATTCATATTCCACAAAAGCGAGGAATTTCTTTACCAGTTTAGCAGCTATCAACTTTCAAGACCTAGAATCATGACTTGGCCATCATTACATCCTATTTGCACATTCATCTGATTTTATAAGAAAGAATTTACACATTTTTGGGTTGAACTTTGATAAATGTATACAAGATGAAGTCATGCTGAAACTAGTCTGTAGTTAAGAGGTGATATCAAAATACAAGCAAAGAAGGAAGAGAACACGTGACTTACGATAAGTGATGTGCATAAACAGATGCCTTTGTAATCCAGGGAGAGAAGAGAAAGAAGAAAAAGTATTGGTTTCATCTGACATATGAATGAGTGACAAAATATTTGAACATGCCAAAGACGAAACTTTAGTCAGCAAATTAAACATAAAATCAACTGAAAATAGGTGAGATTTGAGCTTTGCATAGTGATGAGAATTAAGAGGGACATCTTTTGGGATATATCACGATGTAATCCGGTAGACACTAACCATACATTTCAGAGGATCCGACTGATTACGTCGAAAGGGTAAGAACCACCTTCAAAGTTGAAAATTTGTTTATAGATCATCAAAAAATGAAACAAAGAAAATTTGCTCCATCCATCTTTATAGCTCTAAATGACAGAAATGTTTCAAGTCTCATAATGTCATGATAAAACTCTCTGAGTTCTAAGTACAACCCAGAAATTAAACGTCACAGCCACTGATGGAAATCTACCGAAATACTGGAGAAGTGAAAGTTGTGCATGTCAAGATATTTTTTTTCTGCTTCCAAAGAAATGTTCGTTGAGAATTTGTTCCTTAGTAACACACTGCGAACCAAACATTTTATCTGAATGTTTATTGACACATGAGATATGCAGTTCATAGGACGAGGCCACGTACTTGTCTAATTAACTGGACTACACATGTACACCAAAGACAATGAGGTTTATACCAATTTTGAAACCATTGAGCTATATCAACCCTGACTTAAAATCTGACTTCTTTCTACATGCAAAACACAAGAACTGTAAGAAAGGATATTGTTTTATGTGGGCTGAAAACATTAAATGGAATACATGAAATATAAAGAAAAAACTCATATGATTTCAGAAGCTGCATAACTAGCAAATGTGGAATGTAGATTCAGATGAAAACAACATTGAACGATGTAATAAATATCTGAGACCCATAATATTTTTTTGTAAAATTAAAACAAAATTGTACATTATATATCCATTACATAGGGTCACAACAGTTAGCTCATTTGCAAAAACAATGTCTACTAATAAACACCATCACATATTACAGCCTATAAGGTACATTAAAACTACTCCTTTAGATTGTAGCGCTACCTACCATGGTTGTCAGCCCCGAAAGAGTCCTTGGTAGTCACAGCCACGTAGTCGTAACTCTTTATATATGTCCTGTGATGAAAGTTCAAGCAACTCATCATTAATGTGTGGGATCGAGGGCTCCAGCAACACCGTTTCATAGGACATGTTTGCAGGTACTCGCACCAAACCACTTGCCGTTACCTCAAACCTCCCACTTGCTTGCTAAACCATGACCGTAAACTGAATGCTTCCTATAACAAAACAACTGAATATTAATGTTATGGGCTGTAGGTTAACCCTTTAAAGATAAAGAGAGTACCGAAGTGTACTAATTTTAAATGTCCACAAGCAGTTACCTTGATGAAATTAAGTGTCTAGTGTTTTGTTTCTTTGTTTTCCTTATTAAATATAGTCAGCACTGCAAACAAAAGCATTATTAAGATTTTAAAACACATTATTTATTAGCATAAATCCAACATTTCCAGCAGTGGCGTGCAGTGTTATTTTCAGTAAGGGAAGCAGAGCTTTCTTCTGATTGGCAAGTTGACAGTCAATTCGAGACTTGTCAAACATCACAATTTGCACTGTTGAAACAATGGGGGTTTGAGAGTTCTCATGTCGTTTCAGTGCTTTATGAATGTCGTTGGTATCACCGAATCCAGTCTTGTTCCATTTGTTTTCCATTCAGAAACAATAGGCACGACCAACAAAACAATTTTCCTATGTTACGGCAACCGGATGGCCACTCTGTTTTCAAATACTGTTCCAAATAAAATTTCTTCACACACGATTTGGTCTGTCAAAGTTCTGGCAACTTGCATGCCTGTCGTCCTCTTTCGATGATTATTTTCTTTTCAGAAAAGCCCCCACTATTAAACCCCCATTTTAAAAGGTGTTCGACTGCAGTCACATGAAGGTTCTCTACCAACATAACACTTTAGCTATGCATGTAGTCTAATCACTCCTCTGCCACTTGTACCACGAGATTGGAAATACTTCCCTTGCACGCAGATCGTTTACTTTCTGGAGTTTAACGCGCTTCAAAATACGATTGCAGGAGAGGGACATATCGTTGAAAGGATAGGAAACATAAGCACGTACCACTTAAGACACACATATAGACTACGAATGATAAACTGTGTCATTATTCTGTAGTCCTGTGGAACTAAACATCCTCAAATACAACAGGTACATTGGTGTGAATTTTCCCAGACATCAGACTAACTGATTCCCACACTAGTTCCTGTGCAAGATATAACGAGAATGATAAACAAGTTTTAACCTATCTTTGGAAGAACTGTATACATGAGCGTACGATGAACAGGTCTCATATCATGTATAATCTATGAACAAATCAATAATTTTTCAACAGAAATCAGCATCGGAGGTGAACACACAAGTTTTCTAGGTAATAACTTTTGTTTGAAAAGGTACAACATAACCTCTATTATCTACAGAGCCTAAAACTGAATTTAATATGGTTTCTGAAACTGAGCTGTCACGATTATTGCGTGACAAAATACAGATCTTATTAAGATTTATAACATTTACTTGTCGCACTTTTGATAACATATATAATTATATATAACAGAGAATAATTTATGCCTTACTGAAAAATATATTTCTCTCACTGATCAATGCTGCCAACAATATATCGTATCTGTATATCAAACAGATTAACATGAAGATAATGTAAAATTGTAGAAGTATCCGAAGCTTAACTACAATAAATCCTTCTTGGGCTACCGGCTGTGTAAGGTGGCTCAATAAGGAAAAGAACCTTTTTTAAGAATGTGCATTTTTTCAGTGGCTAACCATTAAATTCTAAATTTAAAAATTCAAACTGCTCCAGAACTATTACTTTTAAGACAACGACCCTGATTACAAGAGAACAGAAGCATGACACAATTACATTTCTCATCGCGTAAAAGTAAAAACCAAGTTTAGTTTTCTAAAAAGTCGTACCTAAAGATCAGAAAATATTCGACAATATAAGCTGATACTGGATTAATGTTTGTGAAATTACCATCCTTACGTAACTACAGTGATGAAAGCTATCAAATAAAAACAATCATCGGCAAGCACGCTACAGAGGACCAGTTTGTTACGCAGCTGCCCTGAAGATGAGAGCAGAGATGGCTCTCAAAACGTTGGCAGAGGATATGGTTCATTCACCATTCAGCCACCTGATGTGGCTCGTAGCCCTAAGAATCTTTCATTATATTTCTACACAAAATTGTAAATGAACACTGATTACTAGAATAATGTGATAAGAACATTTTACATAATAAAAAACCTGCATTTATATTAGATTCAAAAGTAAGTCAGATCAGCCAAACTCCTCTTTCTTACTGTGCAAGTACAAAAATCATTTCAAAACACGTTTATTATTTCTATTCGTTTTCTACGTTGAGTATCCCTTCTGGTCATATTTGTAATTTTGGTTCCGAGCCCTCTATTAAAACAACATGGATCAACTTCTGTTATACAGTGAATTTAAAAGACAAATAAGGAGCAAATTTAATCTAACCATGAGGTTGCAAGAGGGAATTTAAATTATCTTATCTCAAAGGTTAATAAAATTAATTACATTACAACTCACAAGGTAGCCAGTGGCAGGAAAGAGATTTATTCCATTAATGATATATCCAGATAAATATTTCGCTGATCCATCCTCTAAGCTGATAATCACAGATCGTTCGCCAGATTTGGCACTCGGCTGTAACAGAATCACAGTACGGACATGCATAAAGAGCAGCGGAAGAACATATCTCAGTAGAGTGGAAATAATGATTAGATGTGACTGGAAGTACACATATCTGGAACAACGAGCAAATAGAAGACACAGATTCCACAGCCACAACCACAACCCTTTGGATATTGCAGCATCATTTTTGCAGCTGACCATAAGATACAGAAGTTTACGTTTATTGTATGAAAGGACTTGTTCTCCATCCTTTGGTTTAGTCGTAATAAGGATCTATGGAATGTAAATAAACTCTACTCTCTAACATACCTGAATACTGCACTTCCTTATCCAAGTCACAAACGCTCCAGGTGCTTCGTTCTGTCTGGTTCTTCACATCTCCAACTCCAAATAAGCTGCTTCCCCATCACGCACACAACTGATCTTCTGAAACACTGATATTCAGACAAATTGGTCTGCCGTGTCTTCGTAGATACCAGTCCACACACACTACAGCTACAGTTCACATGAAAGTTGCTACTCAGCACATCCCCTGATCTCAAACTCCTCTTTCAGACAGACAAGGCACTCACACTGAATCTATAACCGTACACCTCCTCCGAAAGCAAGGAGATCACACGAGGGCCTGAGGTCTTCCTTGTGGCATTGTGAGGCATGCTACGAACACCCCATATTTGGTCACTAGGAATCAAAAGTGTGCAACTGTGTTGCGGTGGCCACATAACCAACATTACAACCTGTAACCCTAGCTGCTTACTTCTAGCTTCTTCACTGTGATAAGCTCTTACACAAATTTAAATCAACAGCTACTGAATTTCCACATGCAAGTCACAAAAACAGAGGCTGCCAACACGTGTCTGTGGATCATCCCAACCGCATCGCCTGATGAATTGTGTCCATCATGCACAATGATCATGTCAGCTCCCGGTGCAAAGTCTTGCTACCTCTGTAGTAATGATGGACTCGTAAATGCGTAACGTCTATAGTATCCCATATGCTTGCATTCACGCCTGCCTGAAACAAAACCATGTACAGAAATAAACATCAGCATTGAGAGACCAGTATTAATTCTTACTACGAAGGCACTCTACACCACATTAATAACCTACTGGCAACTAATCCGGCCTTTCGTGCAACCAAAATATTTCCTACTTTACGTACTTCACACAGGAGAAAGATGACAAACATCAGTTCAAATAAAATTACAAGCCCTGGCAATATAAGAGTAAAGCTGCACTCGACCGGGCATGCATCCTACCATCACGCCGTCCGAAGTAAACAATACCAGCAGAGGAACTGCGCCATCTTCTCGCACGCAGGGACGCCAACGTCTGAAAAACAGCTAAAGAAATGAGGTTCTGACGGCGGGAAGTACGAAGATGACGGTCTTCGGGGGATTTATAGCTGTGTTGGTAAATTTCTAGCAGACTACAAGGCGCTGCAACTCAGAACAAAGCCATCTCCAATTCGCTTCAGAAGTTGTCACTGCCAATTATTTGGAAGTAAATATTTAAATTCTACTATTAAGAAGGCATGTTTATGTTGCATTATAAATAGCTATTTTTAACCCTTTAAAGCCTAATGGTAAGTATAAATACCCTAAGCTTCAACAATTAATTTCCCTGCATGTCTCGGCACCGAAGATAAATGCATTCTACTCTCGCATTTCCCTCGTCCTCAACCATCCACACAGGGTCGCCAGTCTATTTTCATTTGCTATTTTGGGCAAACTGTATCAAACAAACACACAATAAAGACACAAAATTTATCTAATTATCCGTCGGCAGGTTTCATTTCGACATGGGTTCGTATTCTTTGATTAGTTAAGCAATGAAGGCCACCACTAAAAGTATTATAGTTCTAAACACTTAAGCACTGGAGGTGGAGACAGATGAGATATTACTTTCTTCTGGCTATTACGTGAGTATATACAATTTCATATAATAATTCACGGCACTCATTGGAACCACGGTTCCGGAGAATTTGACTTAAATACGTCTATACGGAAAGGAAGTTTATATATTGACTTTATTCTAAATATTTCCTTTATAGATCCTTTACAATTGAGATAAGTTTGATTAAGACATTGATTATTTAACTTGAATTAGTTACGTTTAAGATGGATCTGTGGTAGATGAATGGCGGTTGCTTCTAACCTTTCGTCCCCCCTTCCTCAACGGCGGTCTTGGCTTCGTTTCCATAGAAACGGGAAGATGCTGTCATCACTCTGGTTACATTCTGAGACACACGACAGGTGCAGGGATGCCATAAAAAGATACATAGATTTTTAACTCCAATACTTCATGAATTTCAAGGAATTTTTGATGGAGATAGAAATTTTGTATACAGACGTAAACATGTCCACGAATTTCGTGGCATCAGGGTGAAAATTAACATAGGTTGTATCTGTTGACCTAATGATGGAAATTTTGCTTAGACAGTTATAATTAAATGTAATGATTATTAATATTATACGCCACTATCACCGTAATTATAAAATGAAAGGAAGGGATGGTATGAGGACTATAATCACATCAATGATCCTGATGGAGAAAGATGACACCTGAAATGTCGCCGTAAAAGTTTTAGGTCGTACATTCTACTTGATGTTAGGATAATGAACGACGCCATTTCACTTAAAGCCAAGCTAATAATTCCCTAGAAGAGTTTTCAACTACACGCTTCTAGAAAAGCGAAATCTAGAAAGACCAAAGACAGCTCGTGTAAACAAGAAACAGATCTAATGGACCTAAACACATTAGAAAGAAAGTTGGTGTCACAAATTCTTCCCAGGTCGAGAATTCAGGTTCTCACGGCAGCGAGTACGAAGAAGACTGTCTTCTGAGAAGTTTCGGGGGTCATACTGCCTCCATCTTCAGGGCACACACAACGCAACATCGCAGAAGACAGAAATCTTCATTCTCGCCGCTGAGAAAACTTCAAATTTCGCCCTGAAGATGGAGGCAGTATGACCACCGAAACGTTAGTAGAGATCTACCTGACTACAGAGCTCAACATCCCAAAAGACAGAAATATTCATACTCACCGCTTTGAAAACTTCAAATATCGCCCTGAAGATGGAGGCAGTATGACCACCGAAACGTTAGTAGAGATCTACCTGACTACAGAGCTCAACATCCCAAAAGACAGAAATATTCATACTCACCGCTTTGAAAACTTCAAATATCGCCCTGAAGATGGAGGCAGTATGACCACCGAAACGTTAGTAGAGATCTACCTGACTACAGAGCTCAACATCCCAGAAGACAGAAATATTCATACTCACCGCTGAGAAAACTTCAAATATCGCCCTGAAGACGGAGGCAGTAAGACCCCCGAAACGTTAGTAAAGATCTACCTGACTACACAGCTCAACATCCCAGAATGTAGGAACCTTCTTACTCGCAAATGAAAGAAACTCAAAACTCGTCCTGATGATGGAGGCAGTATGACCTCCGAACTTTACTTTTATACCCTTTAAATGGAATGGTAAGTATACGTACCACCTACTCCAACAATCAGTAACACTTTGTGTGGTTCTCGCCGTAATCAGCGGTCAATTCCTTAAACAGCGTTAACCAGTTGATCTCTGTAATGGTGAAGAGTTGTGTTTTCTTCGCGGTCGGACTGGATTCTTAAATATCATTCAAGGATTCATTCGCTAACAGCATTCTGACATTCCTTTCAATCCATGAACGTACTTCAAATTCGCTACTTTTATAGAATTCAAGTATTCAAGACTATCATCATTTCCCTTCAACTGTTTACTGAGCCTGAGTTCAGTGTTTTTCATGGAACAGGGCGCCATACCCTAAGCCAGATCAGTCCACTCCACACCATGTACGTTTAACGATGTCAGAATTGCGTGGAGTTCTACTCTCACGCCTTTATGGAGTGCGCTTTAGGCTGAGAGCTAAGTTTTTAATATTATCATTAATCAGTGCGTGGCTTGCGTTACGCAGTGGTGTTAAGACATCGCGAAGAATGACGTATTCTCCTTCAGAACCCTCGAGCGTCTGCTCTGGCTAAAATTTGTTTCCTTCTCTCTGGGCTTGAGGAGATATGAAACTATGACAACTGAGAAATGTAAAGGGGAGAATAAAATTAAAATTAACCCTGAAGAAGTAGGATGTAAGCATGTGGCCCCATGGAGAGATCTCATGAACCTCTAAATTCCATAAAAGACTGGGAATTTCTTGACCTGGTCTCAAGGACTCCACTTGTCTCATTCAAAGAACATATGAACCCTGACATCTTACAGGAACATAAATTAGATTTATTGAAATCCATGGAATAATGTAGTTTACAGTATAGCTCCTACTACAGTGTACAAATGAAAGGGACATCAAAGTAATAGATACAAAATAAATGTTCCCCAGTGAATTTCAAACCTCTCTGGCAAATAGAAGTCTCTTCGGGAAATCAAAGATCAATACCTCAAATCACTGTTTTGATTAAAGGTACAGTAAATATAGCCTCCAGCTCATTTTATGATTTGAAACATTTTATATATTTTATATCCTCACTTAAATAATAACAGAGTTGGGATCAAAAGTAATTCATTAAGAACAATAATAAAGACGAATTTGCCAGACTTTAAATAGCAAAGCGTGATAACTCGCCTAGTCAAAAGCAGCAACATTTAAATAAATATTATAAAACCCACGTGATAACTGGCAGCAAAGGTCTTTAAGAATTGTTTTCCAATCCATATGAAATGGTTCTTTAACCATGCTCAAATTCGCACGAGTTACTTATCAGCAGTGGGTAAAACAATTTCGAGATGATGGAACCACCACCCTAGCAAAGAAAACAAATTCTGCGAACACAACAACTCTCTGAAAGCGACAACAGATGAGCAGAAACGTCAGATACTCGGCCGCCATCTTTCGCGTCGGTCTACTTGATCGTTGATTACATGTAGCAAAAAAAATTGTAGGCAGTCACTGCAATATGTCGTTGCCATGGCCGTGTCCAGTTAGGTTATGTATGGCCAGGTCATTATAATTATCTTTATTTCTCTTTATTATTGGTATGTTCACTCAATTTTTTTGGATTAGCTGCTTTGTGATTCATATTTTCATTCTGTGTCTGTGTGTGTTGTAATTTCAAAGTCTTAAGATAGTATAATTGCGTCATATTGTGAATCAAATATTAAATTAATTATTCGGTTTTGTCCGTCTAATCATTTTACAAATAAGATAATTAAATTATCATTTTATGTCCCACATCAAATAATCGATTTACATTTGGAACATTTTTACAACGTGTTTCGGTTTCATCGAACCATCTTCTGGTGTAAAATTATATCGACAAACTTAAAACTCAATTACAATTTCGATATAATTTTACACCTGAAGATGGTTCGGTGAAACTGAAACATGTTGTAAAAATGTTCCAAATGTAAATCGATTATTCGATGTGGAACATAAAATGATATTTTAATTATCTTATTTACAACATGTTTCGGTTTCATCGAACCATCTTCAGGTGTAAAATTATATCGACAAACTTAAAACTCAATTACAATTTCGATATAATTTTACACCTGAAGATGGTTCGATGAAACCGAAACATGTTGTAAAAATGTTCCAAATGTAAATCGATTATTCGATGTGGAACATAAGATGATATTTTAATTATCTTATTTGTAAATTTTAAATATAATTGTGATTAGACGGACAAAACCGAATAATTAATTCAAAGTCTTAAATTTAGACAGCTATGTTTCAAACAGTTGTGTGGTTAGTGCACATTCCCAGTTTCACTGTAAATTTATTCAAGATCAAACATTTGATGTCTTCTTCAGTGTTTCAACTTCTTGTGCGTAATGTGTAGATCTATTTGTAGCTTATCATTTCTCTAGGTCAATACTTTGTTTTGTATTATGTGGAATTTATATAATAGTACGAATTTTACTTTATAATATATATTGTATTATTATTTTTATTATGACTTTTTCCACATCTATCGTCATCTGACTGTCTTATGGATCCATGAAATGTAAATAAATTATTATTATTATAGGAATTACTGTGCTTAATCTAAGTCCCTATAACTTGCATGTCACTTTGATGATGTTCACATGGCTTAAGTACACTTCTGCCATTAGAATAATTTCATACAAATAGAATAGCATTAAGGTACGCCACAATATAGTCAATAAAAATATACTCTGCCACATTTATTGATTGTGCGTTACGGAACGGACATAATTAATTTAAACTGTGTCCAGTCTGAATTAATTAGTATCTTATACAAAGTGTTCAAACGTAGAGCTTGGATGAAAATGTAATGATTTAAAGAAAAAGGTCCATATATGGGGATTAAATGTAAGATGCTGGTATATGAGGCTGTGTACCTTGGCATTAGTGCAGTTGAGCAATGGAAGGTTAATGAGTTTCATAAAGGTGCACAACATGATAACAGTTTATGTTCTGGAAATTAAGTGAAGAATTATCATGAGATACCATTTTGTCCTGAAAATAATTAGTATAAATTTTCAGGCATGCAGTGTTCTAATTCTGAAGTCCTGAAATTATGATATCAGAAGTCTGCAAGTTTCAGTCTGGAATCTGCCAGTGTAAAGACTCTCTCCTGTTTTGTGTGTTTGGTGCACAAGAAATGTGCTATCTAACAGAATTATGTTTAATTCATAATTTTACAGCAAGAAATTGATATTATCAAAGTAGAAAATAGAGTGAAGAAGATCCCATTGGTATCAACACTGACGAGGTTTACATACCATCGACATTTTCTGTAAAGAATTTTGAACCGGAAGTAAGCATTGCTGTTAGCTTTCATTTGCATGAAATGGTTACAATGAAACAACTTTTCTTCAGCTTAATAATGTTGCAGTTTTGTGCTCTGAACTGGATCACAGGTTCGAAGTGAATAGTCTATTGATTATCTTCACCTACTAAGTGATAACAATCGGACATAGTCGTAAAGAATGTCTGTTCCATTTCATGTAATGGGAGGGAATAGCATTGACTGATACATGTGTGGTGGTTCTACAGAACTGCACAGATTCACCGAAAGATGTACCTGGTTCAGATAGTGAGACGTGTTACGATGGAAATCAGGTCGTCGGTATAAACACAGAGGATGTCACAGATATAGAAGTTGAGGAACACTCTGTGCCAGTAACACAGGTTATCTTATTTTCACTGCCGAGAACATTTTTTACAAGTACACAAAGTCACTTTTGTAGGATCTGAGTTTTTCACAGCGGTGACTCTGATGATGACTGTCTTCTGGGTTGTAGCAACGTGTAGTCTGGTAGAAGTTTACCAGCGTTTCAGAGTTCCTTGCTGCCTCCGTCGTCAGGGCGATGAGTTGGTAACCTGTCAGATTACACGGTGCTACAACCCAGAAGACGGCCATCTTCAAACACACTATTGAGTTTTTCATCTGTTGTTCTATCTGTCCATCCAGAGGAAATGACCCACTTCTGGTGAATGGATTTTGAAGAGTGCTTTCCAAAATGTGTTCAGTGGATTATGTTTTGTTGCACATTGCTTATAGAGTACTAGTTTTAATCAGTCCTTAATTTAGGAAAGTAATTAAATATTGAGTAGATTATGAAATGTTTTAAACAGTGTTATAACCACAGGAACATTGTGTTTCTTCATCCCCTCCATTAACCCTTTGAAACCAAAGCTCATCTGAATAATTTTGAAGAATTCATTCCGTATCACTAAGAAAGCACAACTCTTCAACATTACAAAGATAGCTGGTTATGTTAGGTTATGTTAGGTTGGTTAGGTTAGGTTAGGGTAAGGAAATAATTGCTGTTTGTTAAAGTAGGTGGCGCATGTAGTTACAACTGGGCTTTAAATTGTTAAGCATTGTTTTGATAGTACATCCTGCCACTGAACATAGTTTTCAGGACAGTAGAATGATCGACACCCATTTCTTCAATACCTGTTGGAAATCTTGGGTCTGCAGAAGACTAACATCTGTAAGTATAATAATGACAACCGGAAGATGGGAACAGAACCAATATTCAAAACACTGTTTATATCAAATATAATTCAGACAACACACAATGTCCAGATTGTATCATCAGTCTGCTACTGTCATCATTGCTTAGAGAATCATCAGTTGTCCTGTTATAGACCCAGAACAGTAATGATAACTCTATCCTGCTGTGTAGGAACAGAGTGTAACAAAGTTATGAAGGAAATGAAGTTCGATCTGCTAACATTCATAGATTCTGAAAATGGTTCTGCAGTAAGTGACACTGATATTAGGGTAAGCTGAGTTACCAGACTGCACTTACAGTGAATCTTGCCTAGGATGATGAACCGTGTGGTTTAGTCTTTCCACTGGAATGAGGACTGTCTGTCTGTATGCGGTAGCCCTCTAGTGGCCTTTCCATCAACTTTGAGTTACAACTGACCAGATGGTCAATCCTTTACTGTTCTGTAATTTCCTCTTCTCATGTTCCTTTTATCTTCTCTCTTTCGATGGCTTGACATTCCTTTGCCTGGTCCTGGTGGACCATCTTACAGGATGGGGTTGTTAATAGTTGTGTTGTCTGTGCCTGTGAACTTTAACGGTGCGTGGGCTAAATACTCGATGATGATCTCTTGAGGTTGAGGCACGTTTGGGATTAGTGTCCCTTCAAGTGTAAACAGTTTTGTTTGTATGTATTATTTTATATTTCAATACAATACAAGGTTTTAAGACTGTGAAATGCTGGTAAACTTCTACCAGATTACACAGCAAAACATCTGAAAAGGCAGTTATGTTTATTTAAGCTGATTTTGTGAAAATATATTAACAAGAGTAGCAACACTATATGCTGTTAGTCAAAATCCATCAAGACAACTGCATAACCTCACTTCCTGATACTTAAGTTCCCACACACAAATTAATTTAACTTCTTGTGTGCCAGTTTTTCTAACAAAATCTGACTGGGTCAAGAGAACTTCAGTTTGGACATTACGGCATGGAATGAGAATCTGGGAAGATGTGGCATAAGTGACATTTGCAAGTCTTCCATGCACTGGAGACACGATGCCCCTGAACCTTGTTCCTACCAGGCTGTCATTCAGGAGTCCAACCGATGCATATTGAACTCAGACCTGACAAACTAAATGCATTAGCACATTTACAATATCTCGATAATTTTATAACCTAGCATTCATGTTATGTAAATTCTTCATGTACCACACAGAATTAACAGTTTAAACTAATATGGAGGCCCATAATTCTTGCAATATTTATAAAACACACCTTCCACTAAATTCTGGTCATGTGATGGGGTTTGGTAAGTAAAGTAAAGTTTGTCCCACTATACGCCATGTAGGCGCTTGGGTGGAGAGACGGTATAGCTCCTCTCTTCCTTGACCTCGGCACTAGATGGGGGGTGTGGTCAGCATCACGCTCCGGTCGGCTTTACCTCCGGGAAAGGACCCCCGGTACCCATCGTAGAGGAGGCTGGGTGGGCCCCAGAGGCTAGAGGAAAAATCCTCTGCCCCCGTCGGGGATCGAACCCCGGTCGTCCAGCCCGTAGCTAGTCACTATACTGACTGAGCTATCCAAAAAAACATAATTATCACCTTGGTTTCAGACTCATTCTTTCTCCTCTTCATGTTATGTTCATCCAGAAATTTTTCTCATTTCTTTAACAGAGTCCTTTGAGTGAACATCAACCTTTACACAGTGGAGAGAGTCCATATGCATGTAATGTGTGCAAAAAATCATTTCGTCAAAATGGTGGTCTCAGGACACATCAAGTCACGCACAGTGGAGAGAGTCCATATGCATGTAATGTGTGCAGTAAATCATTTCACTCAGAGGGGTCATATGAAGAGACATCAAAGTATATATCATTGAGACTGTTCTTATGTGTGATGAATGATCAGTGCATACGTAGTACATAGTATCCTAAATCCTATGACATGTAAGATATTTTCCTGCCCTGAGATTCTGAATAAATGTCAACTCGTGCAGAGAATATGTTCCGATACTGGAGTAACGTCTTACCTGTTCACACAAAACAGAAGATATATTTGAAAAAAAAAAGATTGGCAAAAATAAACAGCTTTAAGGGTTTCAGTGAAAGTTCTGTAAGTTCTTTAGAACTATGAAACTAATATATTCGTCTCAGCTTATTTGGCCTGCTCTTCCAATCCTCTTTGCCTACTAAATATGATGCAACACTAATTCATTCAGAACATAACAGAAAAATCTTAATAACAGACTCCATGCAGCAGAGTTCTTGAGTCATCAAGGAATTCCCAGTCTTTCATTGAACCCTAAGTTTCACAGCTTGAGACACTCGAATCAAATACACACACTTTAGAAATCTCGAAAAAAGACTTTTAAAACAAATGCTAGGTCGGAGAAAACATAACATTAATCTATTTTAAGGGATATATTTTGTTTCATTTACGATTCATTAAGGTTACAAGAACAAGAAATAAAATTCTAGCTGGAATATTGCATGGAAGCGAGCACGAGGAAAATTTCCACTTAAAGCCGTTGTGCACAGTTAATCTACGAAAAATTTTTATAAACAAGGTTATACGAGAAATTCAGATTACACATCACGATATAAACTTAAATATTGCTCACAAATCAAACTGTGCGAAACACGAAGTATTTAAACATACCATAATCTTCTTTCCTTTATACTCCAACATAATACACGATCGCCCAACCTCCTGACCGGCTCCCCTGAAAAAGAAGTGAGGTTAGGATCGAATATTTCCGAAAAACCAATATTATTCTAACCTATAGCTAGTGTAAGATAACAGCATTAACATACAAAGGACATACTTGGGACTCGGGCTTTCTTTTAGTCGACATATTTCGCCTTACGTTTCAAACCAACAACGTAGAACACACAATTTACAAACTCAATTGCTCAATGCAAAATGGGCATAGAGTACAGAGTATAGAAGTTCGTAAACAATCACAAGGTACTGTAACCTGTACGAAAGACTTTCTAATGGAACGTCTGAAGAAAATCTACTCCCTCCCAAACCTGCTCCACGGTCCAGGTATTTCTTCATTCAATTGTATGCTTTTCTCGACTGTTACGAAATGTATATGTTAATCTCTGTGTACAGAAAACCACGCGTCAGTTTCTTATATTATGAGAAGAACACCAGATTCATAAGGAACCACTAAAGTAGACTCATGATGTAATTTATGTTCTTGACAACCAAATACGGTGCTTATGCGATTACAATCGCGGTGCCCGAATTTATAACTTGTGTTGGGCAAGGCCGTGGTTTAGGCAACACGGAGTTTTCCTCCGTGGCATCCCAACAATTACTCCATTCACACACAGAAGAAGGCAATGGCAAACCACTTCTGGATCATCTGCCAAGAACGTATATGAACAGGTCCCAGTCCGAGAAAAGGAAGGAAGGATCCTGTTCATATGGACCTGTCGTCAGACAGAACACTAAATAATAATAAGATGAGGTGGTCTAGCGGTTAGAACTCTGGCCTTGTAATCCTGGGGTCTCGGGTTCGAATTTATAACTTGTGTTGGGCAAGGCCGTGGTTTAGGCAACACGGAGTTTTCCTCCGTGGCATCCCAACAATTACTCCATTCACACACAGAAGAAGGCAATGGCAAACCACTTCTGGATCATCTGCCAAGAACGTATATGAACAGGTCCCAGTCCGAGAAGAGAAAAGGATGGAAGGATCCTGTTCATATGGACCTGTCGTCAGACAGAACACTACAAATAAAATACAGACGGATTAAAACAAATAATTAATATAATATTCACAATATGACGCAATTACACTATCTTATCAGACGTACGCCGCTTTCGCACTACGAAAACTCTTTTATAGAAGCTTAGCAGCAAAGAGACGTGAAAACTAAGCGAAAGGATTCATAATTCATATGACAGCCTAACAGAGGATGCGTGATATTAAAATATGACGAGAATCGAACTCGAGCCGGAGAGAACGAAAATACGTCCCCGTGACAAAATCTAAAAATGTGAAAATCGGCGCTTCTTGTGTCTACGTGCTCTTTCGGTCGACTCTCAAGAGTCCATGTGCGTTGTTTGATCTTAGTTTACGAAAAAGATCAAGATGGCTGCCTCCATCATCAAGGCGATGAGATTCAAGGTCAACATAATTTAACCTCGCCCTGGATATCTATATTAACGTCTATACTTGAGCTTAACACACGCGGTTCAATTTGTTTGTACGAATGATTTATCATTTATTGGTTTCATTGACATAGAAATGTTAATTTTCACCGGAATTAATTTCATCCTGACTAGAGTAATTTTGTTGCTACTCTGTGCTGTGTAATCTGAGCACTTACGTGAATTAAGAATAAGCAACGAATCCGATTAGTTTAATTTCATGTTAATATTTTTGCTGTTTCTAAATGATTACAATAAACTTTCAGCCCTTCTCAACTCTTTAAATCCCAGTGGTAAATGTATATACCATCTGCTTTAATAATAACTATCTTAATTTTGTATTTATGGATATCATATGATTCTCACTTTAACCCTTTGAAGCCGAAGATCGTCTGAATATTATTTACGAATCCAGTCCGTACCGCGAAGAAAACACTACACCTCACCATTACGAAAATCAGCTGGTTAACCCTTTGAAGCCGAAGATCGTCTGAATATTATTTATGGATTCAGACCGTACCGCGAAGAAAACACTTCACCTCACCATTACGAAAATCAGCTGGTTAACCCTTTGAAGCCGAAGATCGTCTGAATATTATTTACGAATCCAGACCGTACCGCGAAGAAAACACTTCACTTAACCATTAGAAGTCGAATCAGGCGGTACCACATAAGATTTAACAAAAGAACATCCCGGTCAAAGCCTTAAACATAAAAATAAACTTTGTGGGATTTGAGGTTCTGACGGAGTTGGGTTGTCAAGCCTCTGGGGCTTGTTGGTAGATACCAATGTTTCGGAGGATCTGTTGCTTCTATCCGCAGGTCTGAAGAACTGTGAGCCCAAGCCCACATGGTGTCCAAACTCTTCTGTTATTTACCTGTACTCCGATCTTAATCTGTATGTGACAGGATTTAATCTTGTACGATGGACAGATACATCTTTCAGCTCTGTGTATGTGGACGATACTTTTTGGCTTCATCCACACACGTGCTTAATTCTCTAGCTAAGATTACAGATGCTTACAAATAAGAGAAATTCAGACCTCGGTTTATTTTATTTAATTATTTTATTTTTTATATTCGACTTTAATGACTTTGACTGCAAGATAAACCAGTTACGCGGGAGCAGCGTGTTCGAGATTCAATAATACGTGAGGATGATGTTCATGCCCTGATCCGGGTAGAGAATCTGCCGTGTCAGATGGTTCTTGAACACAGGAATTATTATTTTCTGCTCGATGGAAACCCCGAACAGTTTGAAGCCCAAAATTTGTCGAAATAATATTCAAGAACGCAGTCTGTACCAGGAATGAAAGACAACACTTCACAGTTAAAAAGAGATCGGTAGTTAATGACAGTTTGTTACGAGAATCGAAGCAGTTTGAATTGCTAGTCCTCCTAAGAGAGGGGGCCTATATATTTAAAGTTTTAAAATACATGATAGATCTGTTTTGTGTGAATTTTGGGGAAAATATTAATGGGAGTCTATCAGAACATTCAGTCTACAGAAGGAAACGATCAGTAGCCATAAACTGTAAGTGATTGTAGAAGTTTGTATTGTTCAATAAACCAGTTTCTATGTATGGGCTCGTACACTTTTCTCTGATCCTTACTGTCAAAGCTCCTAAGGTATATTAGGTTTCCCATATTTTTCATTCAACATTTCAAGCTTTCGAGGCTCTTTAAGGTTTGATAATTGTGTTGGTTAATCAGAGCACTTGAAATACATTGTTTCTGTGTTCTAGTACCATAATGTCAGAAGAGATATTGTACATTGATCTGAATCATTCAAACAGAGATTCCTTTGAAACACAGGGAGTCAGAATGATGTTCATAAGAACATAAAACATGCTGATGATAGGAAACTTAAAACTGTTTGTCCACTTGGGTGCGAGCAGTGGTTGTCAGCTGACGTGCCACTGAGAGAAATGGACTCGTCTCCGGGAGAGCTGCGCCTAGATGCTACGTGCGTCGAGGGAGCGGGTCCCGGCTGGGAACCGGGGCCCTTGGCTAAAGGTTTCAGCGCGGTGGGGTGATCTTTAGTGGGGAGCGGTGTCGAGGAATCCAAACTTCTAACTCCCCAGCGCCTGGCCCAGAAGAGGAATGCCTTCTCGACACCAGGACATGATCAATCTGATTGACCACATCCATACTTGGTACCTTCCAAACAAAGGACAAGTTTCTGAAGTGTCCTTCGAGCCTTATCTTGCACATTCTGTCTCCTAAAGGCTCGAAACCTAAATAGCTTCGTTTTTATCCACCCTGCCACGTCCATCCCATACTTCAGCACCTCCGTCATCATGTGGCCACGGTCAGTGTCGCGGTTCGCTTCCGAGTCCGTGAACGTTTGCCAGGGTCCATTACCAAAATGATCCATCCGAGGCTCTTTTGAGAGTATCCTAACAGTACTCGTTTTCCGGGGTGGGGTTGTTATAACCCCAAGCCCCAACCTGGAGGACCAGGGTATCGCTCTTAGTCTGGCGCATCGCCTTAGACCTGTCCGGCTTGGGTGACCCTACCATGAGCCGAAGCTCCGGCCGGCATAGCCCTTTCACACGTGAGCTGAAGTGACTGCTAGAGATAGAAATCCCAGCGAAACGCATTGGACCCTTTCAGACGAGAGCCGCGGTGAACCTGTGCGAGCGGCTCATCAGCCACTATGCAGCTCTCCCCGCTAGAAGCGGCTTATGGCGGGGAGAGTCTTGCCTGCTTCGACATGGAACCCTTTCACACACGCAAAGAAACTTGAATTTGTAGGAAAAAGAGGTGGTTAGAGCAAAAATTTTAATATCAAACGTACCTACGGAACAAGTCAGCGATTTTAAATACTAAATTAGTCCGTTCCTTAGCTATCTTCAATGCTTTCTTGTAAACGTGACTATTTCTATGTTCCTGCAATCCACACTGAACAATATCTGTATGTTGGTACTCGTGTAAATCTAAGCCGCTGTTCAAAGTCTTGTAGCACCGATGTGAGATGTTCATCCTGGAAAGATAACATCTTTTTATCTATTAAATTTGTTACCAGCTACCAAATATGACACTGTCTCATCCAGTTCTATTGATTTGTAACTTAAAATACAAATGAAAAGGGAAAAATACAAGAGCTGAGAGGGTTTACAATGATCCGAGCTGTGCAATAAACAAATCATACTGTCGTCTACATAGGGATTTTAATTCTGTTATTATAATCATCGCTTTTCCAATTTCCATTAAGGAGTGTTGACAACTTAATATATTTCACTAAAATAATTAACACTTTAAAATAAGCACGGTACGCTTCCGTGATAAGAGAAATAATCTAAAATACTTCATCCAAGTATAAAAAGTAATCAAGTATATCAAACTGCTTACATGAATATGAAATATATCTTAGTGCGAAACAATTTATATTTCACAGAATTTATTACAAACTTTTCTCGACTTACTGCGAGCAGGCAACAATTTTTTTAATAGTGGCCAGGCTCATCACTGCGTAATATCAGTCGGACTACATTTTTTCAGTCCCAAACTTTAGGGACAAACATAAGCTAACCTTAGATACCCACAAATGCTCAGGTAGAATAGAAGAAATTTAATGAACAAATCAAAATTATTGTTCTCTGGCCAGAATACATTCTGTAATTAATTAGTCTTTATGGAAATATTATCTAAAAATTATACCGCTTCGACTGATTTAATTGAATGAGTTATGAAAATAATTATCGATAGTAAAAAGAAAATTTGGAGAAAAAGCATGACAGTCCATGTTTAAATAAGCAACTTTTATTTTTGTATTATTATCATTCTTATGTCCCACTACACGCCATGTAGGCACTTGGCGTTAACCTCGACACTAGATAGGGGCAGGCAGCCCTCGGAGGAGGAAAAACCCTTTGTCCATGTTGGGGATCAAGTCTATAATCACTCAGCTACCCCAGATCCCCTTTCTATCAATGAAGATTATTAATTATAAACAAGTCTGTAGCGTATCGTCCCAGCGAATTATGTTCATTCTGTGTGTGAAAGTGATGGGTAGGAATAAACAAATGTGTCTGTAGTCTTAAGTAAATGCCTGGAATTATAGGGTAGCATGCAGAATTTAAATCCAGTTATATTTTTTTTTCCTTAAAATCCATCTGCTACATGTGGAGCTGAATCCTACCTTCAATGTGTCTATTCCTCATATTCACGGCGATTCAAATTCAGTAGATTTAAGAATACACATGTAAAATTGCCTGTGTAATTACAAACCTTCGTTTTCTTCATCTGACAGCTCACGTTTTACGTAGTATAAAAGTAAGTCACGGATCCCATACTCATTCCGCTTGGACACTGCAAGCGATTTCTTAATAAACTCACTCGTCATATTTATTTCGTGACCAAAGAGTTCCCAGCACCTGCGACAAGTATAAATTTATAAAATGAACAAACACGATTAAATCCACGTTTACGGATCACTAATTTGTGTCTGTAAGCGTATACTGTATTCAAATCAACCAAAATTCAAATTGATTTAATTATTATAATGCAATTTAAATTTTAGTTAATAAATAAACTACAATACTGTAACAAGACGCAGCAGCAATTATTCATATATATATATATTTTAACTCTTAATGACAAGACATGCAGTAGAATCTTATGATCTGTCACACCTGATATACTTAAATATAAAACAGCTTTAAATCACTGGGAGAAAAAGTTCAAAATTCAGTCCTGCAAGCAAAGTCTGAAAATTACATGTTAATGACAATAAACAAAGAATAATGACTTAACCTCAATTTTGATATTCACGTCCTCGACAAAGAGAGCAAAGTCCTGATGGTAGCATTTCATTTCATCTGGAAAGTTCTCTATAACAAAGTCCAATTGCACCTGCTATGCCATTCTCTTGAGAAATACTAATTTTATTTAAATTTCTGGAACATGAAAATTTGAAATTGTTCCCATACGTGGGCACCTCTAGTGACAGGATACATATTCAAATGTCTGCACAAATATTACATATCCGTTCCTTCATTTCAGTAAATTCTGATGACAACTGTGAAATTGTAGACACATTTCTTGGAATACCCCCCAAAAGAATATAATTAATATAATAAGCCTGGAGTAACAAAGGAACTGACCCAATGGCACATGGCAGAAGGGGTAGAGATCTGACTTGTTGAAACCTTTCAAATTTCATTCTGTATCATCTTCAAACAACTACCAGAAATAACACATCATATTTTCTTGTGGGGTAACGTTCTGTAACTTCGATATAATTGTCGATGGTGAAACAAATGAAATATATCGTAACAAATGTATACTTTCACTGGTCTTATTAAAAGAGAAATGGTTTTCAGATCACGTCATACAGTATTTATAAGGAACATATTCAAAATGTAAACAAACTGATATTAAAGTGATAATTAGATATGTGCACAGGTCCAATTTGTTTTAACTCAAACCCAAATACTTAAGTAAGATGACAAACTTAAAATTCGTCAGTCAAAATAAGAATCAAGCTTGTTTCGTATAACAGGTTGTAACCGTCCCACTCCCGTCTGCTGTTGGAGTTGCCCGGCTCGGTTGCAGTCTTGTCGATCCTTGTCGTATGTGATGTAATTCGGGATTTCTGCTCATGTAGGCATGGAACTTTTCTCAGGGAATATTACATGGAGGGGTATAAGCTGAAGGTTTCGGTAATGGCTTCGAGACTGAAGTGCATAGTTTTTTGCAAGCACAATTTATTTCTTTTACGATTCACATCCACTGGCCGAATCGAGCTACAAAACAATTTAGGATGTTGCTTCCTCTGAATTCCAGAAAAGAGTGTCCTCACAAGAAAAATTTCCTGTCCTTTAGTCATAGGACTTCCCCCTTAACTTTCACAAAAAATGATGTATTTGGGCAGTAATGATGCCCTAGCTCACGTGGACCATTAAAAAAACCCTTTAGCCGGCGGGTGCCCCCTGCAAGAATTTTGGGGGTCACACGGTGCGATAATTCTTTCCTTTACAGTCGTAACAAGTGAAACTCGTAAATCTTTATTACTTGTTTCCAATTTATTTTTATTTGCGCCTCACCGGGACTCGAACCCAGAACGCGCGGTCACAAGGTGTAACACGCACGTTACTTTGTGATTATAAAACATATAAGCAAGTGTGACAATTATGATGCTGAAGAGCTCTGTTGACATATAAGATATACAATTTGTAGAAGTAAGGAGAACCTAAGATACTCAGGATAATAATGCAGTTGTTAATACGCAAACAATTTTTTGTTGTTGCGAAGTGTTTGGAAAGAAAATCACCCATCTACAATATTTATTTTTTCATAATTACAAAACCAAAACTAATGCAACGTGCATTTGTTTTGAACTCACCTTCAATCAAGTGCATTTTTTCCCTCTTCTGTGACCCTTCCCTCAGCAAGGATCACTTCCTCTGAAAACACAGACCACAATCTTGCATTTTGGAAAACAAAATTGAATTTTCAAAGCGGAAATTAAGATGAGATTGACCGACATGACAGTAAATTTCTCTTCTATGCCACCATAAATGAGAAACATTTTGATTTACTTTCTCATTTATAGTAAATCTTTCAACTGATTTTTCCTAGCCCTGGTATTAGATCTGAAGATAACAAATTTGCCTCCTGTATGTACGTTAAATGAATTATTTGAAATAAGAGCAGTAAGAGGTGCAGAGGTAAAATAGTTTTACTGGTTATTAATATCTGTTACATGACGTGTATCTATGAAATTGTTTTCTTATTGTCATTCAGATTGTTCCATCAGTGGAAGTCAATTTAGAAATCCTTCAGGCATTTCTGTTGCTCAAAGAAACGAACAGAGCGGAACAACAGGGGAATCCCTAAATTGGGTAGGAGAAATAACAGACCTGCATATTTTATTGTTTTATTTTGATGTCAGAATGATAAATGAGAGGCAAAATGACACAAGATTATGTTATAGACAGTACAGGAGCATTTTCACAGTCAGTGTAAATGAAAAATATGTAAGATGTGGTTTTATCCTGCTCTTTGATTCCATTCCATTAAAAGCGTGACAAATTTTAAATATTTGGGAGCAACAATAATAAATCGGAATGATACTCATGAGGAAATCAGGAGGCGATCATATTCTGGAAATGCTCGACAATTTTCAGTTCGAAATATTTCGACTTCCCGTCTGATTTCTGAGAGACTAAAGATCAATATGTACAAAACAATAATTTTGCCCGTTGTCTCTCTCTCTGAGGGAGGAACATAGATTGCAGGTGTCTAAGAAATTGTAATTATAAAACTAATATAGTGCAAGCCATTTTTGAAAGAAGTCCTATTCCTTTACTTGTGGGACCATATCCATCAAACATTTGCTCCATGGCAGTTCACATTTTACGGTAATGTTTCATGCAGTAATCGAAACCCAAAAACTATTGCCCCCCCCCCCCCCCCAACAAAGCATTCAATCATGTGAACACTGTGACAAAAGAGTGAGAAATGCTTCTTATGCACAACTATACGAACAGCTTTCCTTAGTTTTATCTTTGGTGATTCTGTTTAAATACCTCGTTCATCTACCGGCATCTCTGCATCATTATGTTGTTTCTACATTGATCATAGATGGCAGGATGAGCACTTCGCAATTGATATACGATCTGTGGTTGGTAATCCGTCTTCTATCGTCGATCATTGACCGGTGTTTGCTTGCTGGAAAAACATTGATTCAAATATACGGCTTTTCGCTGATGATTGTATAGTATACAGGAAAATAATGGATAGTAGTGACATTGATAAGTTACAGACAGATATGAATAGATTATGGGAATGGGCGGTAGAAAATGAAATGAAGATAAATCCAGGTAAAAGTAAAGCAGTCAGCTTCAATAGAGCTAGGGTGAAGGATAAGCTGAGTTACTTTTTTGGGGATCAATTAATTCCAGAGGCAAATAGCTTTAAGTACTTAGGAATACTTATTCGCAGTGATCTGAGCTGGGCAGATCATGTGAATTATACACTAATTAAAGCATGGAAGGCTCTCCATTTCGTAATGCGTATACTAAAAAAGGGAAATAACAATACGAAACGTTTAGCTTATACGTCGCTAGTGAGACCGATACTTGAATATGGAGCTGTGTGTTGGGACCCTTACAGGGAAGGACAGGTAAGAGCACTAAATCGGGTGCAGAAGAGAGCGGCTAAATTTGCTAATTTCACGAACGAATCTGGTTGGGAAACATTGGCACAGCGTAGATTGATAGCCCGAATGTGCGCCCTTTTCAAAGCATACACGGGGGGCCGGGCTTGGAAAATGATAGAGGATAGATTATTAAAGCCATGCTACCTGGGCAGGGACGATCATACTCGGAAAATTAGGACTAGGAAACAAAGAACGGATGTAGGCAAACATTCCTTTGTAAATAGGACCATAAGAAGCTGGAACCAATTACCTCCAGGCGTGCTAGAGTCTTTCCCCTGTAAATTAGGCACCTTTAGAAAGAGGGTCAGAAAAGTAGTTACAAGCTAAGGGTTATTAAGTTGGGAATAAATGGTGATAAGTGAAGTGAAGTGTCTTAGTCTCCAAGTGATGAAGGGCTGTAGTTCTTTGGGATAAAATTTTCATGTACTGAGAGCGGACTTTATATTCTACTCTTAAGTATTGTGATTAATTAGTGGATGTGTGTTTTTTTATTGTGTGTCAGATGTTTTATTTTGAGTGTGGTATGTTGTATTGTTGTGTCTCATTGTATTGTTGTGTGAGTGCATCAGTTCATGACGTTTGTAATACATTACAGTTATTGTCTTATGTCTAGGTGGTATTAAGTTCTTTTTTTTAAGTTAAGTACTTGAGGTTGGATGGTTTTGTAATTTATGAGTTGGTTGATTTTGAGTGGGATGTGTTGTTTTTGTTGTGTCCTTTTTTATTGTTTTGTTCTGTCTCTGTGTTGATGTATCTCATTGTATGTTGTGTCTTATGGTTTTTGTTGTGTCCTTTGTTTATTATTTTGTTGTGTCTCATTGTGTTGATGTATCCCATTGTTTGTGTGTCATATTGTTTTTGTTGTGTCCTTTTGTTTATTGTTTTGTTCTGTCTCTGTGTTGATGTATCTCATTGTTTATTGTGTCTTATTGTTTTTGTTGTGTCCTTTGTTTATTGTTTTGTTGTGTCTCATTGTGTTGATGTATCCCATTGTTTGGGTGTCATATTGTTTTGTTGTGTCCTTTTGTTTATTGTTTTGTTCTGTCTCTGTGTTGATGTATCTCATTGTTTATTGTGTCTTATTGTTTTTGTTGTGTCCTTTTGTTTATTGTTTTGTTCTGTCTCATTGTGTTGATGTATCTCATTGTTCTGTTCTGTCTCATTGTTTTGTATGTTATTGTAGGACACTGCCACCGGGTATAAACCCATTTGCAGTCAATAATAAATAATAATAATAATAATAATCTGCAAAGAAGTTTTAGACGAGAGCGCCTGGCATAAATGTACGTAAGGTAAGTAATTTGTGTTTAAATGCCCTCCTCAATTGGCCTGATTCTTTTAACCTTCCTTGTTTTAGTTCATATGTGCTACAATTAATTGCTTTAAGTAAGGTTATTATAGGTTATAATTTAATTTGAATTCCTACTGCAATTTCTTGTTCATCTGATAAAGATTATTTGGCGAAGTTTGTTTGTTACTGATCGATACGTTTCTTCGGTGCATGTGGATGCCCTCTCCAATTGAACTCTGATTAATCAGAGCCAATTTATAGCAGTTATGTTGGTGCAACTTGGAATCAGAAGACTCAAAATACAAATTGCAGTATTTAACAGTGCTTTAAAAATTTTCACGTTTTTATCTGTGACGATACAAAGGGGAATTCAACCCAACATTCCTGTCCTCAGATTACATTTCAAAGTATCTGTGATAATTATGAAACATGTTCAAATTTTTAAAAACTGGGCTGGCATTTTAAAGCTTTGCTTGTGTCCGTAGAAACTTCTTTTTACGAAATGCTGCTTTATGATGAAGCAAAGGAAATACTCTTAAATCTCCCTTCAGTAAAAATTATGTCTGATAATTACATCTGTAACTATAAATAAAAATCATTATACTATATCTGGGTTCAAAATAATCTGTTTAAAAAATATACTGGAAACATATTTGTGCTGAGTCAACTTCACAGCGTTTTGAAAGTCAGCTGTATATTACAAATTATATTAAAACATAGTGAAACTATTAGAATATGTGTGGTAAACTTTTTTAAGTATGCACCTTAAATTCTGAATAAATCAAATGGGGTGTACATACTCGTATTAATATTGTTTATACTTTTTCAGGTATCTTTTAAATTTATCTTAATATTTAATCTTACATGGTGGTGGCCTGCGTACAATTGCATCAGAAGATGAGATAGTAATCGAGTCTTCTGTCGTTTCAACACGTCGTGGTACTAACTTCGTCTAGCATTAAGCAGCTCAAATTATTGCTATGAATGAAATAAAGTGAGATGGGGCGCAAACCACATCTCACTATAAAAATTAGCGAGTCACAAAACGTTAAAAAGAACTCAATGAGGATATGGAACAGCACTAATGTGTCTGTTCTTATCCGCAGTTTTCATCACAAGAAAGGAAACTGCTCTGAGTTGAGATTCTATGTTCTCGCAATACGTACATGAGTTTGCTACCTTCATCATCAGTGTAATAAGTATGATAATGAAGGCAGCATGCTCCTCTGAAACACTGGTCAATATCTACCAGTCTACACATTCGCAACATCTCCGAAGACGGTCAGCCATCTTCTTGCTCTGAATTATTACGGTACTTGAATTAATGTCCCCCTCGCTTCTCTATGAATTTCAACAAACACACTGAGTGTCTTGGATAATTATGTCCATAATAATATAGATCTGCTCGTGCTCTGTATCACAATTTTCTGTTTTCATACCGTGCAACGCTTAAGTTGTCCTTCAATCCCTTCTGGATCATCAGAAGCAAGTTCTAACAGGCAAGTTGCCTCCTCCACGACTCTCAGTTCTTTCAAAGCTCTTGCAAGCCGGGGCTCTAAGTTCGATAGGGATCGGAATCTCTGGAACTCGAGCTGGACTTCTGCAAAACATAATAATGCATGCCATTATAACAACCTATCAGGGTTCTCAAATTTGTAAACATGGTTATCCTCTCCTCATGCAGAGAAGTGGCAAAATCTCTTAGGAGCTCTGGTGAAGGGTCTGGCTGAGGGTGAGGCTAAAACAGGTATCTCGAACCTGACCATCAAGAAGAATAATCAGGCTGGCTTGCATTATAAGAGGGGCAGAAAGAGGAAAGGTTTCCTCAAGAAGGTTGAGGGCCTCGACTGAAAAACTCTGTTGCTGATTCAGCCTGGGACCAATGATGGGGGCTCTGCTGTTCAAGTCAGTAAATTGCAGAGGGAAGCCGGAGATATCCAGCTGTCAGCAGCCATGGATCCACCGGCTATGCTCAGGTATGGTGGTCATCAGGACATGGGCATCACTGTGGAAGTTCACGGTCGACGGTGTAGAGTGCGGAGAGGGAAACTGATGTGTTTCCTGAAGAGAAAGGCATGACACCTACCTATCTTGAGCAGCAGCACACTTATGTGTGTTCTTGAATGAGCTAAGGAATGGCTCTGAGGCGTAATTTCACGGATAAGTCACTGGGAGAGAGTCAGACTGAGAGTTGTGAAGACTGGATCAATTTCAGAACTCAGAAAAATTTGTGGCATAGATCCCTGGGAAACCAGTGCAGATGGCTACCATGTTTATGAGATTTTTTTTATTATTATTATTAGTGTTCTGTCTGACGACAGGTCCATATGAACAGGATCCTTCCATCCTTTTCTCGGACTGGGACCTGTTCATATACGTTCTTGGCAGATGATCCAGAAGTGGTTTGCCATTGCCTTCTTCTGTGTGTGAATAGAGTAATTGTTGGGATGCCACGGAGAAACCGGGGAAGCCCCCGGAGGAAAACTTCGTGATACCTAGACCACGGTCTTGCCCAACACAAGTTATAAATCTGAGCACCACCGGGAATTGAACCCGGGACCCCAGGATTACAAGGCTAGTGTTCTGACCACTAGACCACTGTGGCGGTCGTTTATGAGATTACGACAGCAGAATTCAAGTCTGAGGATAGGCACAGACAAGTTCCCCAAAAGGGGTCCACTTACCTAGCTTTGAGAGTGTACGATGATGGTATTTATGCTGTTCAGAGGCATGGACAAAGGGGGTCGGTGGCTCCTTCTTAGTTATCTGAGAATGGGGCTCTCCTTCCTACAGATTAACTAGCATCACAGCAAACTGGGCACTCATAAACTCAGTGAAGAATTGACTGCAGAGCATACAAGTATATCTCTGACACAGCAGCCATGATATTTACTGTACTTCTATAGGAAGATCCATTTATATACCTGACTCAACACCAATGGCAAGGGTGTTATGCATACTTGCTCTGTGACTCAATCAAACTGCTGCTGTCTATGTTGGCAGACATAATTAACTACTGCAGGGAAAGGCAAATGGCCTTATTAATCACAACAAGTAACATAGAGAAGTTTGGTCACCAATCCTAGAGCACTACTGGAATACCCAGAATACAAAAATTTACAAATATTAAATCAAGGAGAAAGGTTCACCTTCCTCAGCAATAGAATGCAGGAAATAATAGATTTTAATCCATGTGATATAAATGGATGGTGTCTCAGAACCATCTTTATCATGTCATACGCATATCATCTTTAATCTCAAGGGAGAGCACAAGGAGTAGGTGAACTACAGAAATTCACAGACCACCTGATGGGCCTCCTATTGGGAGGAACCACAGTCGGTTTCTTGGTCACTCTGGTATTCTGGAGGGTATTGCAATAGCTGTGGAGTTTCTTCAGGAAGCCATTCTCTCTTCATATGAAAATAACCATCCCTTATCAGACCACCAAAAGGCAAGACAAAGGTTTCCTGTTGCAGAGGTCTATTTGGCACTAAAAACAAAAGATCTTCTGTCGTGGTATCAATGACACTCCACAAAATGCTCACTAAGCAACGCAGAGACACATATGGGCCTTCTTTGCTTCCTTCCAGTGAAATGCTGGAGACTGATTTCCCTGTCTCTGAAGTGTTAAATGAGGAAAAGACTGCATGGTAATAACATTCCACATGCACAATAAAGGTAAAGCCATCCCATTATACGCCATGTAGGTTGTTTGTGGGAAGTGGAGGTATAGCTCCTAATTCTTGACCTCAGCACTAGATGAGGGTGAGTGGTCAGCATCACGACCCAGTCACACCACACTCCGAGGAAGGGACCCCAGTACCCATTGGATACGAGTCTGGATGCAGAGGCTAGAGGACAAAATTTCAGTTGTCCAGCCCTTAACTAGTAACAGCTCATTCCATATGAACAATGACAAAGAAAAAGCTATTTAAGGCAATGCCAATTGTGATCTTCTGGGTTGTGATCCCATACAGCAAGTTTTTACCAACATTTTGGAAATGTTCATATAGTCTCCATAATCAGGGTTGATACAAAACTAGTTGTTTGACTCTGCATAGTGTTGCCTAACTGTAGAGGTTAACAATATCAACTTTCAGGTTATCACTGTAGTAAAGACGTTGACTGTGGGTATGCAAGTTACAATGCAGGGGCTGTACTAAAATACTGGATTTGTGCCCATTGAGTTTCATCATGTATTTATTATTGACTGCAAATGGGTTTATACCCGGTGGCAGGAATATTCTACAAGACAAGACATTCTAATTGTTAATGATACTGACATATTTAAGACAAGATGTAGTCAGTGTGCAGCATACCAATTTACAGTTAATCTGAATCAAAGCACTGCTCTGAGATATATTAAGTAATTTCTTAGTAGGATTTGAGGTTCTAATGGCAGTGTGAACGAAGATAGTTATCTTCTGGGTTGTAGCACTGTGTAGTCAGGTAGGCATTTACTATTTTCAGAGGTCATACTCCATTCATGGTCCAGCTCCTATAAACAGCACCACTCACCCAACTGGCACATTCATTGCCCTGATGACCGAGGCAGTATGACCTCTGAAACGTTGGTAAACATCGACCAGACAACACAGCGCAACAACCCAGAAGACGGAAATCTTCATACTCTGATGACGGAGGCAGTATGACCTCTGAAACGTTGGTTAACATCGGCCAGACTACACAGCGCAACAACCCAGAAGACAGAAATCTTCATACTCTGATGACGGAGGCAGTATGACCTCTGAAACGTTGGTAAACATCGACCAGACTACACAGCGCAACAACCCAGAAGACAGAAATCTTCATACTCTGATGACGGAGGCAGTATGACCTCTGAAACGTTGGTAAACATCGACCAGACTACACAGCGCAACAACCCAGAAGACAGAAATCTTCAGGGGTCAAGAAGTTTATTCCCTGGTCCCAAACCAGCTATTCAGTCTCGCCAAGTGTTGGAAGGCTCATGGTTATAGAGTGGCTGCAAATGAGGCAGCCAAAGCTCCTCATTGAAATGCCTCTGGACAAACTATCTATGGACCTACTGGACGCGGAGAGAAATAATGCAGGTTCATAATGGTTGTGAAATGGTCATTAAACATTGACGTGTCACCTATATGTATATTGGCGCATGCTCAAAAAACTGTCACATGCAAAAGATGTGAACAGGAGGAATCCTCCTAAAATATACTCCATCAATGACCAGCACTGGCTCGACAAAGATTAGTGATATTCAGTTCTACACTTCTAGATCCAGCATACATTAGGAGGGTCTCAGTCAATCGGTGTGGTCGTGGTTCTTTGAAGGACCCTAACATGATCAAGAGAACGCAATGTGTCCAGTAATGATCCAAGTGCCTGGGGCAACCTAGATCAATACCAATAGTAAACACAGCTTACCTGCAGGAGGAGCATTTATTCCTGGAGTCTGGCAGCTGCTCTTTCATTTCCTTCAGTGTGCTTTCCTGGGTTTCAAATTCTTCAATAAGTCTCTGCACATATCACAGGAAATCAATATATAACTCTTATAACATATTTACACAAATACATTTCATATATATTGGTACAAATGATGGACTGAACAGTTTATACCTCTCCTTATGCAAAACTCATAAAGAAGTGTATATTTAGGAAACTAAAACTGTCTACACTGTGAAGTCTGAAGGTTTCTCATGATGGTGCATTATAATGCGTAAAATTATTTTTTTTGACTTTGTCCCTCGCCTAAATTATAAAATAATAAAATTACATTTCAGAAACTGGATTCTGCTTCCATCTTCAGGCAGAAGGGGCGAAAAGCGCAGAAGCTCTATCTGCAGGGTCCCATGGTTGACCTAGCCTAATAGATAGGGTTTCTGTCCTGAAGAAAGAAACAAAATTGAGCTTCTGAAACACTGTGATTTTATAATTTAGACAATGGCCAAATTTTCAACAACAACAACAACAAAAAATCCACACTGGAGTCAAGGTTCTCATGACAGTAATATGAATATGGCTGTCTTCTGGATTGTACCGAGAGGTCCTTCCTGCCTCCATCATCTGAGTATGCCATGAATATGAAACGCAAGACAAAGAAGGAAACAATCTCCAGACAACATTCAAACATATACTGATGTTAACCAAGTGCAAACCAAAATCAGATATCCAAGAATGGTCCAAGCTAAAACAAGAATTATATAAAAAGGAAAGTAAAGATGTCCCATTAAACACCACGTAGGTGCTTGCGGGGGAGAGGAGGTATAGCTCCTACTCATTCTTAACCTCAACACTATGTGGGGGGTGAGTGGTTAGTGTCATGCCCCAGCCACACTCCACCCCACTGTAAAGGAAGCCAGGTGAGCCCCAGAGCTGGTATAGATGCAGAGGCTAGAGGAAACATCCTCTGTCCCCATCGAGGATCAAACTGCGGTCGTCTAGTCCAGTGGCATTCAACCTTTTTTGTTCGCGTACCCCCCAGATATAATTCCTCTTCAACTTTGTACCCCCAAAGTTGTTGGTGTATAATACAAGTTATACATAGTATATAATCTACATCTAAAATAAATTAAATGAATTACATTACTGATTATTCAGTGTTTGACATAAAATAATATATTTTTTTAAATTTCACGTACCCCCTAAGATGTCTTCGTGTACCCCCAGATATAATTTCTCTTCAACTTTGTACCCCCAAAGTTGTTGGTGTATAATACAAGTTATACGTAGTATATAATCTACATCTAAAATAAATTAAATAAATTACATTACTGATTATTCAGTGTTTATCATAAAATAATATATTTTTTTTAAATTTCACGTATCCCCTGAGATGTCTTGGTGTACCCCAGGTTGAATACCACTGGTCTAGTCCATAGCCAATCACTATACTGACTGAGCTACCCCGTATCTATAAATCTAGTTTAATGTAATTTCTCTTACAAAGTTTAAAGGTTGCTGTGTTGGAGTCTGAAAGACTAAATATAATTAATTCATCAACACAAATTACAGGACAGAATTTAGCAATTAGTAAAACTCTTACTGGTGATCCACGTTGTTCACAATCTCGCAGTTTAACAGCTTCAGTAGAGGGACAAAAATGTTTGGTACTGGTGAACAGTTATAATTACAACTACTACTTTTGCTGCAATGTCACTGACAATTAAAAAAACTCGCACAAAAACAAATATAAATAAAAGCTTTCTTACTCAGACTAGTGAATACTGAGACCATTCCTTCCGATCATGAAAGAAAAAAGTAACCATATTTATTCCTCTGTTACTTTAAGAATGCTTTGTCATTTTCGAGGAACACTTATCATAAACTGGCAGGAACATTGTAAATTATAAATTGTAAATACAGCAATACCCAGAGGAACTGAGGAAAATAATGAAAACTGAAAAGTTAGGGTATCAGATTTGAATCCTGAGACTATGGCGAACTGGAAAGAGAGTAAAACAAAGCAACTGTGGCATATTTCGTTGGAATGATGAGAAAACCCGTCTTGACACCTGTAACCAATTTCAGGATGTCAGCCACATATAGCGGTATAAATTTTTCCTATTAATTACAGTTAATACATTCATTCATCAATTTTTAAAGGCAGATATTCCTTTTTTATTGCTACATATGTAAAAATTAATTTCATACTCATTTAGAGAAAAATTATTATCGATATGGTAACGTGATACATTCACATACTAAATAAAACCTACAAGTAAATATGTAGTACATACACATTTAATAAAATGAACACTGCTAATTTGATACTAATTAAAACAAATTATATAAACAACAAAATTGTTATTCTTTAACCCACTGCTCCTCAGACAGTACAAGAAGAAAAACACAGTGAAATGTCACCTGTAATTTTAAACTGGGTTTAAGGCCCCACAAACTACTGTTTAAAATGTTTTAAAAATAAATTTAAATGGTGGCATTTGACATCAATATATGACGATTCACTTGTGGGTACAAGTCGATTGCTGAGGTACCAACTGAGAAGCTACAGAATGAAATATTCTATCTTGTTATTTCTGTTTCATAGAGATCCTTGTAACAGCAAAGAGCATTCTCAGATTTTTTTGTTCAATATTTGGACCAAATACGTATGCTGCAGGACCCTTGTAAGGGGGGGGAGACATTTAGACAGGGGTAGGGGTGATTTGACTGAAGAGTATCAATGGGATTAGCAGAGCAAGGTATTGTATCACCTGCCTGGAAAGAGTAGTAAACTATAGCACATCCCACAGTACTGCAGTATGATACAGCTTGCTTTTATGATATATAAAGAGTTCAATTTCTTCCCAATAAAAAATGACAATCTCATAAACTCGTGGGTATTTTAAGTAGAGCTGAAGTCTGAACTTCATTCCCTCAAATATATACACAGAGTCATAATGATATAAACAGGGGCATTTTAAACTGCCTTTAGACTGTTTTGTCTGATTTTGACATTCTGCAGGAAAACAAAATTCCTTTTAATTATTCCAAATTGTTTGAAAATTTCAAGTGAATCTTAGTTAGAGAATCCTTTCCTTAAAGTGGATGATTAGGTTAAAAATTAATCTTCGACGTACTGTTAAGCCTTAGAAGCATTTTGGACATACACAGTGCTATTTGTCTGAATATACAGACATTATAACAATATCACGACACAACAGGACCATATAGTCCTATTCAACCAACCACACACACACAAATTAATGGGACACTCAACCCTTAAAGCTTAGGAACATTTGTTCACACAGATCAACGCTTATATCTTCCAGTAACCGAGACCTTCAACAAAATGATGGACACCAACAGAATTCAATGGACGTCATGGTATTGGCCAAATTTTATTTTAGATTTTAATTGCATTATTCTTATTACCAGCTGCCATACTGCCACATCAAGCTGGTTCAATTTCACTGTCAAATGAGATTACTTCATCAGAGACACTCTTCAAAATTAGATGTTCTCTATTTCGTTCCTCAACTTTCAACTAACCGTAACTTCAATACATGTCAGTTTCTGTAAACATACAACGTAGGTCATTTACAGTATTCAAACTTCCAAAACAACAAAAATCACGCAACTACAAACAATGAATGAAGTATTATTTGTTGTGGCAACATTGCGTGTTTCATCTAGCTTACATTCAGATGTCACTGACAAGACATCATCCCCATGTGATCTTTTGGTAAAAATAACCTTCATAGGGTTGGTAATCTTAATTTCAATTTCGGAGTTGTGTGTGTGTTTGCTTACAGTTCAAAAAAAATATATTCTAATTCATATGAAATTTGAAGTGCTTCTTCCTGGAAACCAAGAAGATATTTTAGAAAAGTCAAAAACTCAGTCCTGAATTTCAGTGCTGGTGATGGTGATTCCTGTTGCTTGGAAACTAGACATGAAAGGACAGTGCCATGACCGAAATTGCTTTTTTCAATGTGCAGACCACAGTAAAAATGGCTGCAACTCCAAAAACAGAGATACGGGTGAGAAATGGCCACTGAATTTTGCTTACAAAACATCTTGTTCATGCTCATAAGGTTCTTTTACATGCCATAAAACAACGACATGAGACCGCCGGCTTTACTTCCCCTCTGAAGGAAGTTTCATCATCCTTAAAAGTCCACCGACCTCGGCTGGGTTTGAACCCGTGAACCTTGGGTCCAGTGGCGAAAACGCTAACCACAAGTCCACTGAGGGCAACTTAAAAGTACAATAGTCAAAACAAACAGGTAAGCAGATTAATACGGAGCAATCACATTATTACACATTATCAGACTTTCATCTCATCATGCTGACTTAAGAAGCAAGTAATGAATTCCCTATTTCTACCTGCTGACTCAGATGACTCCACCTTGATGTAATAGCCTCCACATCTGATTTCACTGTCTGTGACATGATGCCATCATCCACAAAATGACGTCCAATATCCTGGATCTTGGCCAGACGAGCTTCTGGATGATTTCGAATGTACTTTTCAAGGTCCTTCAAAAGAATTGCTGTCATTTACTTTCACAAAACATAAAAGTAGCTATAGTGACTTCGAAAGCGATCCAGGAATGACACTTTTTAGGATATAAGCCAAAAGACCGATCATTTGCAGGAATTCCATAATCTTCAAACACAACTCCATATAAATTGTTTGTTCTTTAATGTGTTTACTCATCAAGGAGATGTGCAGAAGACTGAAATAAGAATTATAACCTTGCAAGCTACCCTGAAAGACCATTTCCTCAGAACTCACTCTGATCCATAAATTTCAACAAGAGATGTGAAAATGAATATAAGCCAGTTCAGAATGTAACTGCTACATAGCCTGCAGATATGGAGTCTTCTCAAAGGTTTCAAACTCAGTTATTCTGACCGAGGATTTTTGTGGGGTCTCCTTAGTATTTTCACATAAATGCAAGAAAACTGCCCTAAAGTAGACTATCCCCTCAAAACTACCCTACTCCTATTCATTCAGTTACGAGGGAAAAAAATGTGTTAATGCCTGCACTCATCATCTTCACAGTAAATAATCTACATGCATTATCCTCAGAAGATAAATTTCAAATTCACTGAATATGTAACATTTGAGGTTTCCACAGTGACAAATCCAAAGACAATGATCACTGGTAAACTTATACCAGACCACAGAAGACAGCCATCTTATGTCTGGTCATCTGACTAAGTGATTTCCCTAATCGCTTCTCTAGTTTGTCCAACCAATCCATTTCTTGGGCAACCAAAGCTGATTAAGGAAAATTCTCATATTTTATTCAATTACAGAAATTTCAAAAAAACAAAAACAGATGATAGCTGAAAATAAACTATAAACTCTTGCCTGACTTACATGACGTAAAGTCACCTGGTAATTAAACAATATCTTACTATTAAATAACACACGTAACATTTATGCACACTGAGTGGAAACATAGTGAGTATGCATATACTGAAAAATGTGAAATGATTCAGCAACTGTGCGTCAGTCACCAAGATCCACTTATCATCTGACTTACTCATCAACCAGATGATGGAGGCTGCAAAGCATCTCAGCAATATTATGGTAAAATTAGGATGAGCGAAGAAACATAACCAGACTTTTCAGTAAGTTTGTTGAAGGAATCTGACTGATGAAGAAATGTGTGTCTTCCAAAACAATTCATCGAAGATGTCAATGGAAGGCCAGTGACACCAGAAACAAAAAAAGATCACAACATCAAAATGCTGATACGTTTTTCTAATTTCAACAGAAACATCCATTATAAAACTGTTAATATAAAAGTACACATATATAAACAGTTCTGTCAGTACAAAGTTCCTCTGTTACGGATGATGGCACAGTACAATCTGTTAAATCATTCTCCATAATTTCAAAATCGCAGGTTGTATCATTTAGAGGTTATGAATCTCGATGTAAGGTCATGTGTCGTACTCGCAATTTACATTTCTTAAAAACTAGCAGAACATAAATCAAGTTCTGTATGAAATAAGCAATATTGCTATAGACATCTGCAACATTTCAGAAATATCTTTTGACAGAAGAAACAATTAGCAGACCTCAAATAGGTAAGTGGTTTCAAAAGTTCAAAAAAAAAAAAAAAAAAAATACTTTCATCGAAGATACTGAAATTTTACAGTCCAACAGTAAAGCAGATAAAAAGTTATACAAATTAGGGAACTTGTTTACAAATAAATCAGACATCTCACCAAATGTAAGTTAATAAGGATGGATTCTCATTCTGATACAAAATCTTAAGAACCAACATACTGCTGCAAAATTTGTCTCATCTGCTGACTTACAAGCGGAAGTAGAGTCAAGTCGATATGTCGAAACTCCTGGAAAACTTCAGAAAGAACCTTATTTCCTTTCCAGTGATAAAACAATGGTTCATGGGAACCCCAAAACAAATCTTCAAAATTAACACGTCTAGTATGATGAATCATAGAAAAGGCCAGACGAGTTAACTCAAATGCAAGGAGCACGTAGAATGTCCTCCTCTTTTGATGTAAACAGAAATCTGTATTGGGAGTTTATTTCATATATAAGTTTTTCTAAATAAAATTTTGTGATTCCTTTCTTCACTCTGCTGTTTGTTCAGAAATTTCTGACAACCATTTCCGGCTGCTGTGCATTTCTTAACATATTCCTCCGCATCTAGTATTGCACGACTTTTCGTTCTTCCAAAAACTCAATTTAGAATTCAAAGCGAAAAGGTTTCGATGACATCAATGAAATAAAGGGGACAATCATAGACTAGGTTTTTCAAAATTCCACAGCAACTTATGAAATTACAGAAGCTCGGTATTTGCTGTAACAGGTTTGAAAGGGTACTTCCAAACAGAACAGCATCAAATAGCCAATAAGTACTGAGATAAAATTTCAGTATGGAAATTTAACTTGTCACATCTCGTGACACTGGCTATTAATGAAACAATAGGAATGTGATTCATCACAGCAACTGCAGGATACAGAATGTCGGATCTTAAATGTAACAAAGATAATACAGAAGAACCAATAATAAATATGAGGACAACATGAAAACTATGAAAATATGCATGAGAACAGAATTCCAAAGCCACTTTATCAACATAAACCGAAGAGTACAACAATCCAGGAATGCCTGAAAAAAATATACAGAATAACTTTAATCCCTGTGCATGGGGCAGGCCAAAACTTAATCCATAATGTTGATGTTATTCGTGATGAGACAAAACACCTTCGAAAACCAACGATTATAAAATTCAAATTTTAGATCCTTTACAGTAACACATTCATAGAAACAGGCCAAATCTTTGGCAAGACGAGAGGACAGCGTTACTTTTGCCAACTTATTCCTGTCCGAAAAAACAAATAACAGTGTTCAAACATTTACCACAAGAAAAAATCTTAAAGAAATTTCATTTTCAATCATCTGGAATAAATTCAGAGCCATGCGATTATAATAGAATTTGTCAGAATATGTAAAGTCATAAGGGGCATAATTTAAAGCTGACCAATTCATTAAAGCTTGGTGAAAATAATATTTCTTTTTCAGCCTACTTCCCTTTCTCATCTATCTAAATGCTGCTCTACAAACACAGAAATATGGACAACTGTCCCTCCCCCTAAACTCGATCGGAGGTTAATTTTTCAATTGCCCTCGTAAAATGATTTCAGTTTCCAGAGTCAGCATCAGAAGCAGGGGATTTTGAATACAATTGATTTTACTGTTCAAAAATGTGTAGGTGAGAGCCATCTGCAAATCACTGCACGGATACATGAAGAAAACAGAAAAGTAGGCTTTATGAGATGGTTCTTTATAATGAAAATCAAAGGTTCCTGAACAGCTTCATATGCTAATCATTCCACTACCAAAGGGCACAAGTGACTACTTTATTCCAGCAGAGTTATTAGGATATCTTCCAACTACCCCTCCACACATGTGCAAATGCACAGAGGTTATATCAGTTATGGTTTCAGGTGGAGACAAACACATACGAAAAGTTAGTCGTTTGATAAACAATAGATAAGTACAAGATTTTCATTTGAAAACCAAACACAAGAATACTTAGGAGGAAAGTACTGAAACGTTAGGTGAGAATTAATTTTTCTGTAGCTTTCAGGTTGCCCATAATGTTACAGATATTGCAACACATCTACATTTCAAAATTTGGAACCTTCAACTATTTCCAATACTGAAAAAAAAATTTGAAGAAGTCTTCATACTTCCTGCTGTGAGAACCTCAAATCTTACAGAAAAAAATATGTAACTAAAATCTGGCACAGAAACAAGAAGCATGTTATTTTTATTTCCAATAATTTCTTAAAAACAATGAATAACAGTTCTAAATCAAATTATTTCAGTAAACAAAATGACCACATTAACTTAGATTGTAAGAAACAGCTGATTCCCTCACGCACTGAGTTAGCGATGCACAATCACTTACAACAGCAATTTCTACACTTACCTCTAAATTCACCATATTCTTGTGAAGCTTCTTTAAGGATCTTAAACTTATTGCAACTTCCATCTGTTACATCACTCCATTTGGCATTTAGATGTGTGAACTTCCTTGCAACATTCTGAACGCAGTTGCCTCCACTGCTCCGCAAAACAGATCACTTCCTGTGAAACACAAAAATAAGGAGAAACAAAAAAGCTGTACATATAACAGAATTATGATGCCAGTTCAATAAGTTCCAATAATAAAGTTTACTGCAGCAGTCGTGGGCACTGAAATGAGAAACTAGTAATTTCTTATATGAAGAAGCATCACTGGGAAACATGTAATGTGCTGCATATGACACATGCTTCACAAGTATGTCCGCTAGACAGTGCCGAAGTATAAGGTGGTTAATTTTTATGTCAGTCAGGAATTTTTGTAGTCAGCAGTCAAAATGTCAACATCAGAACTTATGTAAATAAAGAACAACAAACAGTTGTCTTTATACAAATGCTTAGCCCTCACACAAATGCTGGTTCTTAATTGTAGTGAAAATAATGTTCATAAATTGAACAATTGGTATAAATTTACACAGTTCATTGCATGATACATTCCTAAGAAACATGAATGTTTTGTTATAAAGATTTATAAACTTAATGACATGACTGGCTACACATGTGACATTGAAAATCTCACTGGGAGAGTAGCAATAAACTTTAAGACTAAAATCTTTTCTCTTCTATGGACTTATGCGGTATCAACTGTCAGTCAGAAACATACGATGACAGGGGAACTTTGGTAATTAGACACTAAAACTGAAATGGAGGTGTCTCAACAGCAGTGATATCGAAAGGCTAGCAAGATGTGAGCTTACTAATCCAAGTACATGAAAACAAATTAATATGTTTTGTTAATGGAAATACGTCGCAAACAGCCTGCATACAATTTATATAGACTCCAATCTATTTTCTGCTTTTGTCTAACTATTCAGTTATAAAATTCACAGCTATAATAATTAATTTATAAGGGTCTTCGATAGAAATCACCAAAATTCTTCTCTCTGTAATACAGCCTCCTCCTTCAGAAACAGAAACTTGTTCAGCTGATCATAAATTTGATTATTCTTATGAGAGTTGAATACTCATCACTGTGATCACAAAATCCTGTTATTTATTCTGAGTCACTTCAAAGCAGAAGTCATGTATAATGTCCTGAAGATTATATAAATTGTATGAAATGACACGTTCGAAATTGTTCTTACTTTACGGCCTCCACACAAGGGAAAGACGACACACACAAATTCAACACACGCTCAAATAACAAAACATTAACTTGGACGCCCTCGCAATATATATAACAGAAGAAATGCAGTGGACAGAAAGGATACACAACAGTTACGCCATTTTCTCGTACGCAGGGACGGCAACATCTGAAAAGCAGCGAACAAATCCCGGGATCGCGGGAGAATGAGGGATATTCAATTATCATTCTTTGCGTACTGTAACAGACTCTGCTGCCATCTACCGACCACGGATCTGAAGTAGATCTACGTCGAAGCACGGTCCATTGACCTGCTGTTTGAAATGCTGCCTGCAATACCTCACATATTGTAACATAGCTGTGTGTTGGTTGTCTTAATAACCTTCCACATTAGCCATTAACCCACAATATTATGATGCTCAAACCTTATTACACAAGTCTTATAGCATCAAATATTCATGGAAAATGGCTAATAACTTACAAAACACAGAAATACACACAGTAAGAAAACAAATTCAATAAGTCAAAAAATCAAAAAATGCTTGAAATTGTCAAAAAAGCGCACAAAACCAAAAAAATCGAAAAGTTTCACTTTAAAATTTTTTCCCCTAATTTTCAATTTTTTTTTTGTTTTTACGCTTTTCAGACAATTTCCAGCATTTTTTGATTTTTTTAAAAAATCAAAATTTTCAAAAAATCAAGAAATGCTGGAAATTTTGATAGACGCTCACAAAATAAAAAAACTTTTTGGTTTTTACGCTTTTCAGACAATTTCCAGCATTTTTTTTTTAAATTTTTAAAATTTCAAAACTAAAGTTGGCACCTTCCTAATTTGACACAGGGATGATTAAAAAATCTACTGTGTGTTCAGTTACAGACAAATGCAAGAAACCGCTAGGACTCTGTGGACCACAGTTGGTGAATGGGAAAATTATGAAAAAACAACTATGCTGGCAGTTTTAACGAGACAGTAGTAGAGATGAGCAGTGATAAAGGCAATCATGTCTCTGCGGGTTTTCACACTGGTAAGTAAAGCACCTTTCTTTCTGTTTCTTATGCTCAAATGTCCATATGAAGAGGGCTTAAAATGGTAAAATTAATATTTTATGTTGTTAAATTATCTCTGTTTACAACTGATCTATCTTCTGCCTGTGAAAGACTAAACAATTAACTGCTAAACACTGAGACTATACTGGAAATTTCCAATTGCAGGCATGTAACAGAGGAAAAGTATGTCATATGTTTCAACACACGGTTGTGACTGTTTAAGCGGAAAGGAACTTAGCTCCCTTGATATAGTTGAAGCAGCTTCTCTGATCTTATTGACCCTCGTTACAAATTCTGCTGCGCGATCTCCTCCAACATCCTAACAAACGAAACAAAATTCATATTAGGCAATTGCTTGAGATCCCTAACTATCTTTAGATTGCAAAATAAAATAATGAAGATAAATATTTAACCAAGTGGATCGAGAAGATGGCAGTCACTCAACAGGTCAATAAATTATACGCCTTTTACGAGTTCAATCCAATCCAATACAACCTATTGTCTGTGATCCATTTCAAGTAATATCCCATCTATACCTGTTCTCCTAAAAAGGGTTTTTCCTTCATGTTTCATGACTAAAATTTGGGTGATTTCCCTATCTTCGTCATTTGTGCTGATGCTCAAAATTTTAAGTTTCGATTTATCTCATAGTACCCTTGAACCGTGCTCCAAGCCAGTCAATGGGTCCATATTCAACATATTTGGACTAGAGTTGATGAAAAGCCAGATGATATGGTTTATTTACGGCTTGAAACCCAGGAGTCTTTCATCAACATCAGTCGCCATGAAAGTCTCACTTTATCCATATTTGGACTACCCCACCACACCTGGTGGAATACTATGGAACTACATATATCCTATACAGCAGAATGCTTAAACCTTTCCGATCATTCGATCTATTTTTCCAAAAGACTTAACAGTCGATTAATGTCAGAAACAATCGCTTATTCAACAGCTGTAAAAACATGCGTTACACTACCCTCTAAGATGAATCTTAAGAATAATATTTGGAGTCGAAACTGGACAAAAAAACAGTCTAGTCCATGACGATAAAAATGAAGATAATAGAGTATTTAATTATGAGATACTATACACAGACATTCAGATAAATAAAAAAAAATCTCCAACAGAATTTCCACAATTAGACACTTTGCCGTCATGAACAATCTTCTCCTTAGAGTCTTTCTGGAAATGTTGAAACTGTCCACGTACATCGTTCCATCTCTCGTTTATTTTTGTAACCGTACACGCTCAGTATCACCACAACCAATTTTCAATCTCTGAAGTTCTGTACATTTCTCATTCAGTCTTGCAATCTCTTTTCTTTTCTTTTAAAACTCCTCCTGGAAAGCCTACAAAATGGCATACATTGAACAACAGTGTTGTATGTTGAACTCGGCAAACAATTACAGTGCTATAAAGAATAGGTACTACCTTCATCTGCTTGTTCCAACCTTCTTTTGGCATCCTTTAACCACATCTGTAATTCAGCCACTAACTTCTTGTACTCTTTTGATTCATTCTCACATTGCCGAGCCCCCACTTTCCTTGCCTACAGACAAAAATAAAGAAAAATTTCGTTCTAGCATACAAACAGTTTATAATGTAGGGGACTGATGATTCCTGTTTGCCCAATGTTCTCCTACTGATTCACTCCTACAAAAAACACGCCCTGAGATCAAACGTAATGTGTCCGTGTGCATGCGTGTGATTAAGTATGTATGTATATATTTATTTATGTACATACAGTACACAGAGTGTCTCACCTGACTTTGAAAAAACTTCAAATATTTATCTAATTTTAACACGTACAGGAAAAAGTATCAAATAAAATGTACACAGTGTCTAATGGGGTACACATTAAGCAATAAAATATTAATTATGGAAGTGCTCTTAAGATGTTATTAAGGTTACATTCCTTTCCTTTAAATAGGAACCTTTTAATTTTTAAGCCAGAATTACAGCCAGATTTGAGATGAATTCATGTTTGATGAACCATTACTGATGTCACCACTCAAAGTATGAGACAAATGCATCAATACATGCCTACATTGAAAGTTGGAATGTTCATACAAAATTTACAGTAATAATTATTCAAAATTGTAACTATTGTTATAAATACACTTTAGATGCATTACATTAACGAGGAATTCACAGACAGCTGAGTTTAGAGGCACAGCACACAATACAACTATTTAGAGAGTTACAACTTTAATAAATTTTATCAATTATAAAGTTAAAACAATGAAATTCCTAAATTTTTCGATACAAAATAACGACATCCTTTTCAAGAGTCCATGTGGCAGGAGAAGAGGGCAATCACCCTGATTATGTACACAGCAAGTACCTATCAAACAATGGTAAACTTCTACCAGACTACACAGTGCTACAGCCCAGAACACGGACATCTTAATTCTTTTGCATCTGTTTGACTGTACTTTAAAATGAGCTCAATTTTTTTACTTTCTATAGAGCCACAAACTACCTACATCTGCAACAAATTAATCTTGTTTGGAGGGAAAAATCAATTTCATGCATTCACATTCGTCAGTGCAAGTGAGAGATGCAAGAAAACTTTTTCGAAACCTCAAATAGGTTAATAAAATGCTGTACTTCCGAACAATTTATGTATCACATCATTGCAGGTACTGACTTCAACACCAAATCATCAATAAATTAAATTTAAATATGGGTGGAAGAGGACAAAGGAATTTGAGTGGGCATCAAATAAATATCGTATTCAGATTAGTAAAATGCGATTACAGAGAACACATCTGTAATTCCTTTCTAATGCTGCCACTCCTCTTTTTATATTTGACTGTAACTCCTGCTATTAATTTCAGCATCTTCATTCATTCTTTCATCACTTTCTGTTATTGCCCATATTTCTGATCAACATGAAATAACAACTCATGTTTACTATAAGTAACATTCTGATTTTGCCATAACTACTTTTCACAAATATATCAAAAAAGTAAGTCAGTTTACTAGGTTTTTCAATGGATATTTCAAAATGGATGGTCCAGAAGCAAGTAAGAGCGAGCCAGGATTCAGTTTGTGCATAATGTGTTTTATATTACTAAGAATATTTTATATTAACAAAAATTAAGCAAATAAAGTATTTTTGTGTTTACCTTTGACATTTACTTAACGGGGCCAAATTAATAAGAACCTGAGTTTTTTCTGTGAGTTTCATAATGATTGAGTCTGAGATGTCCATATCATTACGATATTTAAAGTAGTAATGAAACTTAGAATCCAACATCAAAGTGAGTCCGAATCACTGCCTTACCTTACGTGTAGGTCCTCGACCAAGTGGCGGCTCTCCTGTACCAGCCTGGTGAATACAACACACCATGATCTCTATGAGACTGGTTTCCTGTCAGCCATCCAATGCTTCTTCTGACGGTCCTGGTTCCTCTAGCAGCAAGTACGTCATACACTCCCAATCTTTCATCATCTCATTTGATTTCAATGAGGGAATCCACCAGATATGCACCATGCTCATGCAGCTGTAAAAAAATTGGTTACAAAACTTATTATAACAAAGATCACTGACTTCAGAAAAATGTTCATTAGTGTGAATTTGCACTAATAAGAAAAACTGAGAACATCAATACAATAAAAGTAGAGCTCTATCAAAATTTTGTGTATTAAAATGACATTACAGTCTTTAAAAACCAACCAAATACATCCACTTTCATTTAAAAGAAAGAAAAAACAACATAAAAACAGATTCTTGGTACACAGATCTGCACATACATGACAAGTAATAAATACACATGGTCAAATCTTATCACTGTACTGCTAATGTAAGAGGCTTCCTTATATCCAAGACCTTGAATCATATAACAAACCAATAAATAGCCACGTAATTAATTTGTTGTTAATGGAGGTCTTCAAGGTTATGATTTTATGAGGATTTGTAGGTGGGAACCAATGAGTCATAGGAACATCCTGTCATCACCATCAGCCTTCGAAGATGGGGGCAGTAGGTTGTTCCAAAACGTGGTACTCACCTACAAGTCCACACGGCATCATAAAGACCACCCAAGACATCTTTAATATCATAAGAACCCCAATATTATTCTGTTATTTAACAATTCTTTAAGATGCATCTCGCAAGGTCCCAGTATTTTGTTTTGTCTTATCCAGAATGGTCTTGGAACTGAAACGAAAATGAAAGAAACCTGAGGGTATCGTAAATGAACCACATGGAGGGAAGCAGCTTAATCATGCTGAAACGAATATCAAATAAAATTATTACTTCAGGTGTGATAACTCATTCACCTAACTATGGAAAGAATATTTTTTTCTCTACGTGTCAAAGACTAACAATTCCTTATAGCATTTAAGTGAGTCCCTTGTCACCACTCCATAGTGCAGTCTTTGGTTCGAAATAAAGATGGCCTCTAAATATGAAGACTAGTTGCAACTGTGTTGAATAAACAGTCATGGACAGTTAAAAATGTCTGGTCCTCCAGTCTTCAAATAAAAGGCCTGTATTAGTCGGAGCATCAATGATAGTATCTACACAGATAACCTAACCTTAAACCTCTCCAAGATCATACCTGTGGCGAGATAAGACTGAGCGAAGGAAGTATCACTACAATGAACACATTCGCACGCCTTTCCTCTTACATTACACACAAGAAACTATATTAATGTATACATATGTGAACATGTGTGGAGCAAAACAATGAAATACAGTAGGTTAGACTATTCAGCTTACTTCAAATACGACACCCACCAATGTCTTTCGTGCATTGTCATATTTTACATAAAATATATGCACACACCACGCACATCACTTTTAATTTGTATTATAAAAAGCATATGCACAAGATAATAAATAAAATATAAAACAACCCAATAAGTGCACTATTTCTCTTTCACTCTCGACAGACGCACAGAGCAACAGCGCCAACTGGCGGAAAAGATTTAAGTGAGTAGAACTATTTCGATGAACATGGTGCTGCCATCTAGAAGTGATACGGTAAACGTTTTTAAAATCTACCTTTCTTGTAAAAATATATTTTTATTAGTGACCCTCATCGTAAATGACTTGAAAATTTTTACAGTCTACCACCTACTTTTAAATTTATTTCAGATTGAAACGAGATATTTAAACTTATATCTTAATTGCATCATGCTTGTGTTTCAATACAATACTTTTATTTTCCGTCGTTTACACAAGCTTATTGTTAAAATCATATAAAATTTCACATAAAATTGTTACATTTTAAAATTGACGACATGTTTCGATATACAATCTTATCATCGTCAGGTCTATCAAAATTAATTAATTAATTTTAATTTTGATAGACCTGACGATGATAAGATTGTATATCGAAACATGTCGTCAATTTTAAAATGTAACAATTTTATGTGAAATTTTATATGATTTTAACAATAAGCTTGTGTAAACGACGGAAAATAAAAGTATTGTGAGATATTTAAAGTAGCATTAAAAATATAAATAAATACACATGTATTTTATTCTGTTGATAAATTTCTATAGTCTATTGGGGACTCGAACTTTTGATGGTTTATTGTACTTATATAGTCCACTATATACTAATGTATTTAGTGTAACCTTTTAATATTTTCATGCAAAACATTTATCTTTTGTTTAAAATAAGCAATTCTTTAAGCTGTACTCACACGGCCCCTGACGTGCAGACACCACGTAAGGCAGAGACCGAGACGGACAGAGACAGGATGTGGCATTCACCGAGGCTGGCATGCATCTCTTGGGGGAGAGTTTTGAAAAAAGTTGAAAATTTTCAAAATTTTCGAAAAATCAAAAAATGCTGGAAAATGTCTGAAAAGCTCAAAAAAACATTTTTTTTAAAAAAAATTGAAAACATTTTGAAAGTGGAATTTTTTCAAAAATTTTATGGTTTGTGCGCGTTTTGGTTAATTTCCTGCATATTTTGATTTTACTAAAATTTTCAAAAATTTTGAATTTTTTTTCTCCAAAATTATCCCCACCTGATGCCTTGCAGAACCGGACTCTGTCCCTGACGTGCAGTCTCTGAAAAGCCCAGGTGCGGCAGAGACCGAGACGGACAGAGACAGGATGTGGCATTCACCGAGGCTGGCATGCATCTCTTGGGGGAGAGTTTTGAAAAAAGTTGAAAATTTTCAAAATTTTCGAAAAATCAAAAAATGCTGGAAAATGTCTGAAAAGCTCAAAAAACAAAAAAAATTGAAAAATTTGAAAACATTTTGAAAGTGTAATTTTTCAAAAAAATTATGGTTTGTGCGCGTTTTGGTTAATTTCCTGCATATTTTGATTTTACTAAAATTTTCAATTTTTTTTTTTTTTTCCAAAATTATCCCCACCTGATGCCTTGCAGAACCGGACTCTGTCCCTGACGTGCACTCTCTGAAAAGCCCTGGTGCGGCAATTTATCGTCCTTTAGTGTAAAAAACAAGACTCCCAGTAACCGAAGGTCCTCGCACGTCTTTGTCCTAAACAGTTGGGTAGATGTCATGAAATGGAAGTATTCATCCCAGTATTACACTCCAAACACCACAAAAAGTTGAAATTTTGAAACGAATACTTAAAAGAAATTCAGATCAATAAAGTAATAAATCACCTCAGCAGAAGATGTAATTTGGACCGTTACACAGAGAGGGGGGGGGATAATGGGCATCACATAGTTAGAATGTTCCCAGACAATGCCCGCTCGTCCTTCTGGCAAGGATTAAAGCAAGGGTGAAGACGTTAGGGCGATAATTAGTGAGAGTTTGGCAGAAATTTGACGGAAATTTTCAATTGCTTATTACAAAACACTGAAGATATAATTTGGAAAGTTGGAGGGAGGGTAAATTTAGATAAATTAAGATAGGGAGGGTTGCATGAGAACCATGCAGTGTACGAAGCCGAAGAGAGAGAGAGAGAGAAGAGAGAAAGTGGGGGGGAGTAGCGATAGGCACTACTGTAATAAATGGGGGAGGGGTATAAAGTTGGTTGTGGGCTACGAAGGTTCCCAGGCAGTGCCCGCTCGTCCTTCTGGTATGAATAAGTTTAGTGAGGACAAGGGATTTAGGAGACAGGATGGGGTAAGAAATAAGGTAGGGGGGGAGTTGGTTCGGGTCTTTGCGTTAATTTTGAATTTTGATATTGGCCTTGGGGGTGGCGTTAGGAATAATTTACGTTAATTTTGGGGGGGGGGCTACTATAGAGCGGAATTTTCATATTACTCTGAGAGGGTTGCATGGGAGGCATGCAGAGCAACGTGGAATTTGGGTACCAACTCAGCATTTGCTCTAGTACCTAGGAAAACCACGGAAAACCTTGGTCGAGTTGGACGAAGCCGAAGATCACCTAAATAATATTTAAAAACCCAGTCCGTACCGCGAAGAAAACACTACACTTCACCATTACGAAGATCAACTGGTTAACGCTGTTTAAAGAAATAATCGCTGTTTATTCTGATAATTAATTAACCCTTCGAAGCCGAAGCTCGTCTAAATAGCATTTAAGAATCCAGTCCGTACCGCGAAGAAAACACAACGCCTCACCATTACAAAGATCAACTGGTTAACGCTGTTTAAGGAAATAATCGCTGTTTATTCTGATAATTAATTAACCCTTCGAAGCCGAAGCTCGTCTAAATAGCATTTAAGAATCCAGTCCGTACCGCGAAGAAAACACAACGCCTCACCATTACAAAGATCAACTGGTTAACGCTGTTTAAGGAAATAATCGCTGTTTACACTGAGAATCATACATAACCTATAAATAATGTCGAGACTTCAGGTTATCACAGAGGCGAGAGTGAAGATGTGTGTCTTCTGGGATGTCGTGCGTACATTTAAACACCTGTAAAACATCGGTCATTTCCTACGAGTGCCAGGCTACATGACGCAACATCCCACATGACATATTAGTGATTTACGGTCATCTGAAGTGCGTCTTCGTATGTAAGGAGCGATCGCTACTCAAATTACTTTGTCACTCTATTAATCACTGCCAGCCTGAGTGTGTGACTTTACATTTGTTTGAATTGTACGATTTCATGTGGACGCCTGGACGGGAGGTAAAAAAATCTACTTACATAAAACGACTTTATCTGTGACTGCAGAACGAGTACAAATTGTGAAATAGCCGTCTAACCAGTAACTCTGCGAAATAAATGTCAACTCGAAAGTTTGTCAAGAAATTCCCCGATATTTAAGGAACTAGAATGTTCATTACAGTGTCCTCAAAAGCCAACCACCGGCCATAACCTCAAACATATAAATTTGCTCCAAGTCCTAATCCTCTTCGATCTACTTTAATATTATCCTCTAATATACTGTTCTGTAATACAAGCTGTTTCTTCCATTACCGCCTTCTACCTAAAATTCTGCATACATTTATCACGAACAGAATTGCGTGCTGCATGTATTGTTTATGTTGCTCTCCTTAACCAGAACTAATAAAAGTTATAATATTTCCAGTCTCTTCATCCAACTTAGGTCCGAATATTCTCAAAAACCTTCAGTCTGTGCCCTTCCTTCACAGACAGACAAAACAACGGATAAAGTTGCAGTTTAAACTTAAATCTTCACATTTCTGGCTAGAAGGTGATGCAGATTCACTCTTAAGTGGCACTGGGACATATCCCAGTTTTATATCCGTCGTTAAAATCCAAGTTCTTCTACCCGCTGTACCTTTATCTCCTGAGCTTTGTTTTACCAGTGTTAACGTGTTTTTAAAGCAAATATAATTTGATTTAAACCGCCAGTTAAAATAACTGCATGCACATCCACCTCTCTACACCCCCTCCCCCACCCCCAACGCGGTCCCCAAGACACTCACCGACTCTGGTCTGCATTACGTTGCAAGTCACAGGAGTCTTCATGGACCCTGGTTCGTATCCATGTTGATGTTGACTCTATCCTGTCTTCAGAAATGAATTTGACCTTACAATGTCGATCAATTTTCTTTTTTCGTTTTCAATTTAAAATGAGAGCTGAATAAGCTGGAGATTTCAAGTTGCATAACAAACGTTGTGAAGGAAAATAATCAATTAGGTTAGTAGAATCATAACATTTTTAATTTAACAACCTGAATATGGTTATGATAATAAATAATTTAATCTTTGTTCTTCCAGTGCACTGGCTTTAAAATGCCAGTTGAGCACATAATTCATGAAGTTTATTATGCAGAAGATTAATATAATAATATACAAGCAATTAAATGGTTTATTAAATCTGCGTGCTAATATCTAAGCTACTTCATAATAACTATTAATTTGAAACTCTTTAAGCACGCGTTAGTTAAAAAGAAGAAACAGAACAATAATCCACAGTACATGAGGCTACATAGAGAGAATTTCGTGACTAGCTGATCAAAGTATAGATTCTTTAAGGATTCTGTTCCACGCACTTAATTTCCATAAGCACCAACATCGGGAATTAATTACATCAGTATGGTCTAATTACAAAAGCCATGGGTCCTTACAAGCCCCTCCTCGCTATCAGTGAGGGGTGCGGAGCACGAAATACCCCATCCCTTATCTGTGACCCTGTGACGTACATGTACTCGGAACCACAACGCTAAACAAAATTACCCCCTTCTTTCTATAATTTTAATAAAATACAAGTCCACTTACAGGACAACCGAATTTTTATTACTGTTATAATCACCTGCTGATAAGACCGCCAAAATTGCCCTATTGGAAACAAAAGCAGGAGAATTGATAATGGTGAGGGTTGATATAAAAATAATATAATTAATAAACCATTATTATCATTAGTATTGTTCTCGAATTTTCCAGACTTGCTAACAGAAATATAATGAAGGAGGAATCAGAGAAACTATTAAAATATGGCGACCCGTAGAATGGCAGAAATTCGGAGTACCTGTATGTTTATCAGGACCGTTTCAAATGAATTTACATGACATCCTTGGTAAAAAAAAAATCCGGATTGGAATGACAGAACAACAAATCTAAACTTTTGTTTAACCCTTTGAAGCACGAAGCTTATCTAAATAATATATAAGAATCTGGTCCGTACCGCGAAGTAAACACAACGCCTCACCATTACAAAGATAAACTGGTTAACGCTGATTAAGGAATTGATGGCTTGTTTATTATAAAAAACATACGAAATTCAATAACTCTGCAGTTTTACGAAAGAATGCATTTGTGTTTTTGAAACAGCGTTAACCAGTTGATCTTTGCAATGGTGAAGTGTATAGGAATTGGAGTTAATTACTACTGTTAGTTGTTCAGACTAACGTATCAACTAATTAATGTTGTCAATATGTTTTAACGAAGTTCTACATGAAATGTATCTTGTAAGTTGCATGTCTGTTTTATAATTTAAGACATTAAAATGCCATCACACTTTCAAAACATGCACGATATATTAAGATTCATTATGCCTAAAGATCAATCAACTGACGAAAGTCCTTTCTACGGAATTGGTACCTTCGAGAAGAGTCTGTCAACTGATTTCTATTCCTTTCATGTAAACAGTCAGTGAAAGTCTATAATACCATGTTACCATAATATAATACTCGAGTGGCTTAAAAAGCTATGTTCCCAACGTTTCGGCTAATCGAGATGTTTCTTAAACTGATTAAATATACACAGTTACGGCTATTACTATGATATAACAAAGCAACGTAAATTACGTGGACTTAACAAACGTTAAACACATGTTAAAACATAAATATGAGATTCGTGATTTATAAAACTCTCTTGAATTGTTAGAGCAAAGACATTGTGAATCGTACAAATAATGCGTACGGAGAAAATGCGGATATACAGAATTTTTGTTCAGAAGCCCCTCGGAATGACAGCAACTTCGTCATAGACGTGGTTTTTCCGAAAAAAAAAAATTATCTGCGCGAAGGTATGAACACGATTTGTCAGGACAGCTTCCAAAAATAAGATCTGATTTCAGGGACGATATAAAAATTTGAACCTTGCAGTCAAATTATCCTTAACTTTCAAGAGTTTTAGGACGTTAGATACCTGTTCCTTCTACAAAACTGCAAAAATCTTACTCTTTTAATATTGTATCTGTGGTTTGACAGTTACTTGTTATCTTTGACCACTTTGTGCGTAATCATTTCTTTAGGCACTATCTAGTCTTTCGTTATTGCCAACAAAAATCCACAGATAAATAAATGAGGTAAGATGGATGCTTACGAAGGATAGGCAGTGAGGTTTCAAGACATCGTGACGTATTACAGCCATGAGAAAACTGCTAGGATTAGCTGGTCGCTTAACCACAGTAGAGGTGAGCCAAAACATTCAGCAGAACATCCAAGAATGCGATCTGTGACAGCAGAATGTGTCCACCGTGAAGTTTCGTATTTTGTGTCTGTTTCGGAAAAAACAGGAGAGTTCTGGACCTAATAGCTTCCGTACGTGTGTGCGTGAACAGGGCAAGGGGTCTCTTCTCATGCCCCAGAGAGAGTGAGAGAGGGAGAGAGAGAGAGAAAGGAAAACTACAATGAGGCAATGAGAGATTATCTCTGCGATTCACCTGACGTGCCCTCAGAGAGTCATCTGACTCTATTCTCACAGACACACTAACGGTTTTATTTAAACTCCTACTTCTGCATTGCTGAGAAATGACTGGGAAGCGTTGCAATCGTGTGTGTGTGCTAAATTGGCTTCCTGGAATTTAAATTGAGGTCTATCAGAAGAACTGCGCTGACTACTCTGCTTATTAAATGCTGGAACCGTGAATAAGGCAGAAAATTAATTACTTCATGATGGAGTATCTGGTGAGACAATTTAGAATTTAATAAGATCCCTGTTCATTTTCATAATTTTAACTGCGAAGATAGCGTGTTTCATAGAGTCTATAAATATCCCGAATGACAATTTTTCATGATGACATATCCATGGTATATCATAGTATCAACGGATAAGAAATAGTGAAATATCAAAATTTCGGAGTAACCTGCTCACTTTGAGTAAATCAGGGCCTTGTGAATATGATAACAAAGCTGATTAGTTTTGTGTAAGAAGTCACAATCATTCCGATGCAAATAAAGTATGTGAACAGTTAACTGAATGTACAAAGACAGCAGTAAAATATTATTCATACTGCTAAATGAGATTCTGCGTTCAAATGTAGATATAAAATATTTATATATATATTTACGTACTCTCCCGTTAATTAATCATCACCGTCACAAAATTCTAACTGCTCATGATCAACCATTTCGTTGACAAAAGAGTAGTCTACTCGAAAAGCCCTCATTTTTATAATCGGGAATTTCAAATGGCAGCCCAACGCATTGAATTGTCCGTGCTATAAATAACCTAATTTATATTGCTTTAATCGAATGCAGTCGTATGTCGGACCAGCCAGTGTGGAATATTATTATCATGCTTCCAATTTCGAATATTACTCTTGGCCTTTACACAAATTAGTGCTTATTAAATGAACATCACCATTTCCAATTTTCGAAACTATTGACCGAATTTCGATTATATCTCATATTGTGTGACCACGCTAATGACGTACAAAACTGATGTTGATTTCTTTCGATTTCTGCGAAGTCAGACGTACATAAAGATGGACGGAAATAGTTTCCGAATCTATGTAATATAAAGATTATATAGTTGTCAGCTATTGAAGTTTATTCATTTTTGATCAAACTACATAATTAAAGCAAATCTTAAAATGTAAATATTGCTGAAAAAACAAACGAAATTTCATTGCACGCGCAATGTTTACTTAAGTTTTAAAAATAATATTATGTATTAATGGATAAAAAGCAAAACTCTTCCGCCACACGCCATGTAGACATTACTAATCTCGACACTCTACAGAGGTGAGTGGTCAGCGTCACGACCGGCCGCGCTGTGTTCCGGGGAAAAGACCATTGGACAGGAGGCTGGGTGGGCCCCAGAGCCAGTCTTGATGCAAAGAATAGAGAAATATCCTCTGTTTCTGTCATGGATCTAATCTCCGTAGCCAGGTACTATACTGAGTGAGCTAAAAAGGACTTACCGGTAGTAATGCAAAGGCAAATGATATAAATAGTCCACTTTGCTATTTCGATAGTTTTTTACACTGTATACGCGTAAACCTGTGCAAAATAAAGCGAAATGAATATCAAATCTAAAACTTCTTGACGATGGTGAAGAGTCAATTGAATAAAAATTTCCTCGGATATATTTATTAGACGATGGTTAATATCCAAGGAAATTTTTATTCAAAGCGAAATGAACTTATCTGTTTCAACACATTCCGCTTATCGCACCGCTAATTCTGTTCATATTGACACAAAAGGAGAAAGAATTCAACACCCATAAAAAGCACAGTTACCATTATCTGTGACGCTAGATGTGCATAACAAAAGCAATGTTCCACAGCCACATAATTTGCTATTTGAATGGATTCACATGCAAGGATATTCGAAAGGGTTAATCAGTACTGGGTCTGCACAGTTTTCAAGTACCTTATTTGCATCGCGTCATGATGAATCATGGCAAATCCAGATTTAATTTAGGCCGTAACATTTTCCAGCACACAGAATGATACGATACGAGATTGTACTAGGGCCACATGCGGTTGCGGATCACGGACTGTGGTCTAATAGAACCTGTATTACACTTTGTATTTACTCAATTGCTCCTGTTAAATTACGAGGCGCGATCGGAAAGTTTAAAGACTGTGTCAATAGAGGGCGAACCGGATGTAGTACGAGCTTCTGCCGCTAGGGGGTGCGGCCTACATTTATAGTGAATCAGTGTGCCAGCCGGAATCATCGAATTAGCATTTGTTTCTTAGTTACGGGCGTTTTGGTAGTGCATTACACCGACCCTCCTGCGATTTCGGAATGGCGTGTGCATCAAATTTTGCCAAAGACTCGCCAAAACGGCTACGGAAACCTATGAAATGCTAAAGCAAGCATTTGGGGAGTCCGTAAACTTTTGTGTGGCATTCACGTTTTAAAAATGGCCGAACCTCTGTCGATGATGACGAGCGTTCTGGACGACCATCTTCGAGCACAACGCCCGAAAATGTTACGAAGATTCGGCAGGCCATTCACGAAGATCGACGTCGTACCATCAACGACTTGTGCGACATTGTTGGTATAGGCTATGGGACCTGTCAGCTGATTCTAAAGGAAGAACTCCACATGCGACGCATCCTGTCTGAGGACCAGAAGCAGAATCGACTTCTCGTTTGTCAGGAGCTCAAAGATCTTGCAAGAACCGACCCCAACTTCCTTTCTAAGCTCCGTGTGACTTCTTCCTCTTCCCAAAGATGAAAATTCAGCTAAAGGGAAGGAGATTTGAGACGATAGAAGAGATTCAGGCAGAATCGCAGATGGTGCTTGACAGGCTGACAAAGAAAGATTTCCAGGGATGCTTCCAGGCTTGGCAGCGGCGCTGGGATCGTTGTGTTCACTCCCAGGGGAACTACTTCGAGGGTGATGGATGAATTTAATACCTGAGATAAGTGTACGGGTTTTTATAGGCGCAGTCTTGAAACTTTCCGATCGCACCTCGTAAACCAGTTAGGCTGTAGCAGGTGGAGCGGGCCGGCAGATTTGAAGGAGCAGTGAGCTTAATTGTTTCCCATCGCATTTTAACGTCACGTGGTTATAAATGTTTGTGAAGACGATCGCCGACAGTACGTCCGCGGTCATCAAGGTGCCCGCCAGAACATTTACATAAACAGAAGTTGTCAATGCGGTTTCTTGTGTCTGAGGTATGGTTAAAACTAAGGAAAATATTTCTGTAACAAATCGATGGCACCTTAAACGTACAAAGCAATGCACTTAAACTGGGGCAGTTTTGTGTAAGTGTGTAATAGCATATCCACATAATTGCCCTCAACGAAAAAGATTAGCAACCCCCTGGTATGGAGCCACTACAGCTGTCAAATGCAGCTTGGGTTCTCAAACGAATACTCCGTGTCCGATTCCTGAAACGGTGATCATGACGTATCAGTGTGGGAGGGGTCCGCGGTACCAGAGAGGTTGAGAAACATTGAATTAGACAATTACAAGTTAGTTTACAGAGCAATAGTGCAGACCGTAAAGTTCATTCGAAAAATAACTTAAATAGGAATACAATATTAATATTATAAGGGCATAACACAATGAAGTCATATAGATAAGTAGAATTAGACAAAGAAGATAAACAAGCGAAAATTAACTTAGTAGGTTGAGATTTGAGGCTAAGAAGTCGTGCCCCACAAGCAATAATAAGTATACAACACGTTTAATACAGTAATTAACGAGAAGACCATCATAAAACTCTTGTCACCAGTCGTCTTGGTCTGTTGCAACTGCTCATTCCCGTGCTTCAACCGGGAAACCAAAACAGCAATAGGGCATTTACCCATTTCCCACGCTTTCCTGACACGAGCCACGCTGGGGGGGGGGGGGGTAGCCAAGGTAAATGTTCTTCTGGTAGCGACCCTGCTTAAGGGTCAGGGTGAGGGGTAATGGAAGGGGACTGTTATTAACCTGCCTATCTGCTGGAGGAGTGATTTGTCAAGCTCACTCGACGTCAACATTGTGCTTACGGTGGGGCGGTGACAAATGGAAACTGAACGCTCTGTAAGAGATACGATCATAAACAAGACAGACATAAACCAAGTCAGCATGGCCTAGTATTCGAAGTTCCAAGGATCGAAGTATCTCTCGTTTATAAACGACCACCATTAAATGACGCTACTGACAGTGTAGTAACAATAACTGGAATAATTATGTCATTCAGTAAATGTAATCAAATATGATTTATAATAGGCATAATTGTTATAATCATAACCTTTATTTAAATATGTGCTCCTTGCGTGAAGTTCATAATCCAGAGGCCCCCCACAAACTAGTTACTTCCGTAACAGAACGGGTTAGATGAAATTCGTTATAAGAACTATATCAAAATATATTAAAGGAATTTAACTTTGGCTGGTTCGGTTCAATATAACCCCCATTTTATATAAATATCATATATAACTTAACAGTTCCCTTCATAGTACATCGTGATCATACCATGACACAAGCGTGTCTCATTCAATTCCACAATTTTTATGCGAACAATACAGTTAATTGCTCTCGAAGGCTTTTATGTTCCTTTACAACACCGTAAGATTTCAGCCAGTTAATCCTATATTTTTGCAAAACGTTCTTCAAAATTATATTTGCAACTAACGTATTTTCATCTCATAATGTGTTTCTGATCTCAGAATTGAATTAAATTAATGTGTAAACTGTTTTATTAAAAGGAATCGTTCATAAGGATCTGCGTGAGATCTGACGATCTACTACAGGAGATCAGTCAAGTTCAAACCTGATTGAGGAACCCCACCCCTCTCCGTGTTGTAACAGCGTTCTGAGAAGGCAAACATTTTGCGATGGGTCTATCTCCCGTCTTAAGAGTCCCACCAAATATCTAAATGACTCAGTAGTTCGGACTTTATTTTGAATCGGTAAAGGCCATCAACTATCGCGAACAGGTACACAAAGCAGTAACGAAGTGTGCATGCACATTTCATTTGAAACAGAAATACAATCCACACGTTGTGTCAGCTTTGTCTTTGGCGGTCAAATGGTTCGAACGCAAGTCAACTAGGACACCCTTATCCTATTGTTATTATTATTGCTTTCTTCAGTACTTCATATTAAATAAATATCAGGCGACTACAGACTGACATCCATATGCTGTCTAGAATAGGTGTTATCAAACACGGCCCTCGGATATGTTTTAAGCGGCCCACAAAAATTTTCTATCATCCCTAATACGTCACACACTCTATTATGAATAAAATATTTCCCTGATATCAGAGAACATGTTTTTTCTTTGTCGTCAGTATTTGAAAGTAACTATCGCTGTGAGCAACTATTCAAGTTAGGGGAAGCATGCAAATCTCAAAAAAATTGAACCTCAACAACAGTGGGGTCAAACATAGAATGACTTGAGTAATATGTCAGTCTGTTTGCAATAGAAATTGGTAGCATTTTTATAGTGTCACGAAGTTTCAATAAATTGTCCTCATTTATAATCTTGCGTCCCGCGAGAGGAAATGCAAGTGAGAAGATCAGCCCTGTCTGCAAAAAGTTGATAACCCCTGAACTAGAATAATTTTCATACCTGTAAAGCAAGTAATCCCGACTATTAAATTTACATACCAAGTACCACAAAACATTGCAACAAAATAAAACATCCAGAGAAGTGACAGTTAAGTACGTCTCTTTTTTATTTTGTTGCTAATGGAGCAGGCATTTTTATTGAAGTGATGTAGTTTTCGTAGAAAAATGCAAGTTTTAAAGAATAAAATCTAAATGTAATTGTTAACGTGATGCATTTTATATACCGTTAATATCAGACTGGCAATTTACTGATAACTGAAAATATCGTATGGTCTAATGTTAATTAAAAGTACGTATAATGAAGGATAACTGCATAGAACGAAACAGTAAAATATGTCTATTAGTGAATAATAGTGACTATGATGGGCAATGCATTACAGATTACTTAGTTATCGATGCAAAGTTGTCACTGACCTTCGATTATCCGAATTTGGCTTCTGGTTTAGAATAATGACAAAATGAATATTCCAATCACACAGAAACCATCATAAAATTCAACTTTCACAAACGATATTCACTACAACACGTATCACGTCTAACAAAATCAAATGCCACCACATCGTGTAACACCTAGCGAAACAAACAGATAGCAGCCAGCGGCGAGTCGTCTGCGAGAGCTCGCATGTTACGTCCGCTTCGCGCGGCTGCCACAGGCAAACTGCACCTGCCCTATCTTCTGTTCGACATCAGAGTACCTCGCGCCACGGTGATCCAACAGCCCGTTCCCGTGTTGTGTTATACAAGAACCGACGTACAACAATAGGGCCCATAATTGCCTTTTACTCAATGGACTTTTCGGAGCGTATATCTTGTGCAAAGGAAAAGCTTTTGTGTGTACCACTACTACACCACAAATCCCACCATCCTATACTTCCCTTTTACCGTGGCAAGTGATTTTGAGCCTTATGGAAAATTCCTTATAAGTTATCCTCTGCAAAGTCGGTGGTAGTTGTGTTGGTGTGTATAATAATGTCTGTTGTATAGAAAACCATTTGCTTCAATGATTTCAATTAGATTCGTAAACGAGTTTAATTACAGACGTATTAATTTTAAAATTGAGGTTTTATGTAAAGAAATGGCTTCGGAATCTGATTTTAATATTTATAACATATCGTGAACTGACTCTGGGGGAAACAAAAGATAGTATTTCACTGCCTTTATAAAAATAGGCAAAATTACAATCAGGAGCGTTATATAAATGTCTTTCACTTTACAATATCCACTTCGGAGTGAAGGGTAGGTAACTCAGCTTCCAAACATTTTTATTCAGTTAGAACCTCGAGTAATTGGAATGACGTCACAAGAAGTGAGCTGACGGCAGTCTTCGCTGTAGATACGGCTAGTAGCATAGTGAAATGCACACGCGGTGGCATTTATGTGGACTGCAGACCAAATACTCAAGTACATATTCAAAATAACACGCTTGCCAAAAGTACTGAAGTAACATTTTCTATTCAAAGTTTCCAGCCAAGTAGCACCATCATTTTACTTAAAAGTTTATATAAAAGGTTTGTATTATCTAGTAACGTGCTCACACATTGGATGAGTTGTGAACATATGTATCTCGTAAAACCTATTTCTCAATTTTGCAGACTTACATTCCCACAAATCTGTATTTGGTGCTTCTGGCTCATGTAGGTTTATAATCCAACTATAAAACCGGAAGTCGCGGCCGAGTGGTTATCAGTCTCGCTTCGGAATGTCGGGTTATCATCTCGGTTATTCTTGACCGATGCTTATCCCTTCAGTCAAACTGCGTCACAGTAGCTTAAAATAATCCACGACCGCTTCCTTTCATATTCTTTTTCATTCATTGTTCATTCAGTGCCAAACCTTTCGACGACACATAGTAATAGATACTGACAGCATTATACATAAATTATAATTTAAACTAAATAAGAAAATCCAATGAACTCTAACTTACTTCCCCTGTCAGTGTGCCACGTTCGAGCACAGATAGTCAGTCACAGGGTCGAAGCAAATCACTACAACTGCACGAAACTTCGCAGAAGTCTAGTCGGTACTTATGAATTGTGTTCGGGAGACCTCAGTTTCAAATTTCGGCCTAACCACCGACAAAACTAACAACGGTTTCTTGCGATTTTTCCTGTATACTAATCTGTTTTGAAGTAGGCCACGACTTTTTCCTCCACCTCTACTCCAATTCGGTAATAATTAAAACCTTATAATTTGAAGCTGTCTTTGGTAATCTGTGAAAACGTCGAATTGAATAGAAATAGCATCTTCCTGAACATCGAAGATATAATCTGAAACAATTGCAAAGTCACAAAACAAAAATAAATAAATAAATAAATAAGTTAAAAGCAACTGTAAAATGCACTGTTATTATCGTCATTGTGACCACCGTCGTTACGATTTCGATGGTGATGCGGCACACCAAAATAAATTATTATCGCTATTATCTTTGTAGGAATAACTAACTAGGTCTACTTCAGTATAAGTTCTGACTACGATTCGTTGATTTTAGTTTTGAATTTGAATTCGTATTATATTTTGACTGTTGCGAATGATTAGAACAGTTTAATTGACTAGGAATTAACAAATAAGTTAAAGAAACTGATTTTACGTTAAATAAATATAATTCAAACAAAAAAATATGTAACCAAATATAATTCTTATTTTAGCACTTGTTCGCAAAATTATTCCGGAAGCATCAAGAACATTCTAAAGCCAAAATGGGTCTTTTGTTCGGTAGTCTTATAACGACGAAATGGTCACGGCCGCAAGTATCTTAATATCAATACAATACACACTGTATCAGGTACTTTCGTCTACATTAGTTGTGATCCACCACCTGCGTTCTACGTGAGCGGCCGGTGAGGTCACGTGTTTCGTCTCCTCGTAGCAATGTTCAGCTTACCTGATCTTATACAGCCCGAATACATTGTCAAAATGGGCAGAGAGCGTTGATATATTTCTGTAGAAATGGGATGATTCTGACTGCTACATTTGCTTCTAAAGCAGCTCACGTTTGACCAGTAAACCTACCAGTGACAAAGCACGGGAGATTTACCATTCTCAGTAAATTTGTTTATGTATGACAACTGTTTCGCCGAAACTCGAATCGCCATGCCATGTCCGGTGCAATATTTCATAACATTTAGGTATTTATTAAAATTATAGAAAACTGCTTACGAAGTATGCCAATTTTATTAAGTTCTATGTCAATTACCGCGTTATATGTATTATCGAGACGTGGCCGAATGATTCATTTTACAACACCTTAGAACAGGATGTTCAGTTACATTTTGTTTTCCATGCGAGCAGAGGCTATTCCGACAACTCAAGCACGATTTCGCTATTTGGTTTACAAAATGGCAGTCCTTGTCAGTGTCAAAATAGTGATTATAGTCTACATTCTTTTAGGTTGCCAGGAAGTTTAAATTATGCACTTAAACCTGAACAGAACACGACTTTTTAACTTTGGAAACAGAATCATTCACCTGAAACTAAAATATCAAAGATGTGAGCAAGAATAACACAAACTCTAGCGTACAACAGGAAAAGAAAAAATATTATTGAAACTACACAGCTGGTGTTAATAAGTACATTTGAACTAAGAACTCTTAATACTGACGAACTACATTCGAATCGCGTTCTAAATCCCGAATACGAATGTTAAGAGTTACAACTACAGAATTCTGCTTGCTAACTGCGATGGTTTATAGGCGTATCAACTAACAAAGTTATTTGTGCCTTTACATTTAAGACTGCCGTACACGGAAGGAGTAAAAGGCATCTTGAAAAACACGAAAGATAAATATTTCGAGAAATTTAGATTCTGTAAATAAAAAGAATAATGGGACGTAATGAAACCGTATGTACCATGGTACCTCCACGTTATGCAACACAGTTCCTAGTACACATATATGAAATCCAACAGTGACAACCCATAAAGAGTTCTACTACACCCGTCTCATTCTGAAGCCCGGACACCTTAGAAGAGTGAACAGGTTCGAAATTAACAGAATTCTCTCTTTGTTATCAGGTCTGGAGGGCACTCCACCCCTCCCGACGTCCTATAATATACGTTCCAGGGGATCTTCCCCTCGGGTAAAGTAGGCCAGAGTACGAGACAACTCACTTCCATCTCGTGTCGAGGTCTGGGATGTGTCTTCATGGTGCCTGACGACACATACAATTCTAGTTTGTGACACGTGACCGCTGCATTTAGACAACTCCAGCAAAAGAAATATGGAAATAAAGGGATGTAAGGGATGCAAAAGTGTATATATATAATAGCGTATAATTTGTGCAGTCTATTTTCAGGGTTTAAGAGGGACGAAAGAGACGCGAGGAGGTGGAAAGAATGGGTGAAGGCAAACGATCCTCGCTTGTTCGTGGTGAGAGACTGACTCCTCCCACTCCCTATTGTGATTACGTCGCATTCCCTAGGCTGAATCGAAACACACACACACACACACACACACACAAAACCCGGAACCGTCACAATAGCTATTCAGTCTTTTAATCTCCTCGTACATTGTGTCCGGTGCGAAGGGTTGCGGCGATAGTCCATGCGATGGGGCTACGTGTGTAGGTGTGAATGAGACGGCGGCAAACACAAATAAGCAGATGCTAGTGAATATACGGAGTTAGGTTAGGTTAGGTTACGTTATGTTATGTTCGGTTAGGTTAGGTTAGTTAGGTTAGGTTATGTTATGTTCGGTTAGGTTAGGTTAGTTAGGTTAGGTTATGTTATGTTCGGTTAGGTTAGGTTAGTTAGGTTAGGTTAGGTTAGGTTAGGTTATGTTATGTTCGGTTAGGTTAGGTTAGTTAGGTTAGGTTAGGTTATGTTCGGTTAGGTTAGGTTAGTTAGGTTAGGTTATGTTATGTTCGGTTAGGTTAGGTTAGTTAGGTTAGGTTATGTTATGTTCGGTTAGGTTAGGTTAGTTAGGTTAGGTTAGGTTAGGTTATGTTATGTTCGGTTAGGTTAGGTTAGTTAGGTTAGGTTATGTTATGTTCGGTTAGGTTAGGTTAGTTAGGTTAGAATAGGTTAGGTTAGGTTTGGTTAGGTTAGGTTAGGTTATGTTATGTTCGGTTAGGTTAGGTTAGGTTAGTTAGGTTAGGTTATGTTATGTTCGGTTAGGTTAGGTTAGTTAGGTTAGGTTAGGTTAGGTTAGTTAGGTCAGGTTATGTTATGTTCGGTTAGGTTAGGTTAGTTAGGTTAGGTTAGGTTAGGTTAGGTTATGTTATGTTCGGTTAGGTTAGGTTAGTTAGGTTAGGTTATGTTATGTTCGGTTAGGTTAGGTTAGGTTAGTTAGGTTAGGTTAGGTTAGGTTAGGTTATGTTATGTTCGGTTAGGTTAGGTTAGTTAGGTTAGGTTATGTTATGTTCGGTTAGGTTAGGTTAGTTAGGTTAGGTTATGTTATGTTCGGTTAGGTTAGGTTAGTTAGGTTAGGTTATGTTATGTTCGGTTAGGTTAGGTTAGTTAGGTTAGGTTAGGTTAGGTTAGGTTTGGTTAGGTTAGGTTAGGTTATGTTATGTTCGGTTAGGTTAGGTTAGTTAGGTTAGGTTATGTTATGTTCGGTTAGGTTAGGTTAGTTAGGTTAGGTTATGTTATGTTCGGTTAGGTTAGGTTAGTTAGGTTAGGTTATGTTATGTTCGGTTAGGTTAGGTTAGTTAGGTTAGAATAGGTTAGGTTAGGTTTGGTTAGGTTAGGTTAGGTTATGTTATGTTCGGTTAGGTTAGGTTAGGTTAGGTTAGGTTATGTTATGTTCGGTTAGGTTAGGTTAGTTAGGTTAGAATAGGTTAGGTTAGGTTAGGTTAGGTTAGGTTATGTTATGTTCGGTTAGGTTAGGTTAGTTAGGTTAGGTTATGTTATGTTCGGTTAGGTTAGGTTAGTTAGGTTAGGTTAGGTTAGGTTAGGTTATGTTATGTTCGGTTAGGTTAGTTAGGTTAGGTTATGTTATGTTCTGTTAGGTTAGGTTAGTTAGGTTAGAATAGGTTAGGTTAGGTTAGGTTATGTTATGTTATGTTCGGTTAGGTTAGGTTAGTTAGGTTAGGTTAGTTAGGTTAGGTTAAGTTAGGTTAGGTTATGTTATGTTCGGTTAGGTTAGTTAGGTTAGGTTAGGTTAGGTTAGGTTAGGTTATGTTCGGTTAGGTTACGTCAGTTAGGTTAGGTTAGGTTCGGTTAGGTTAGGTTAGTTAGGTTAGGTTAGTTAGGTTAAGTTAGGTTAGGTTAGGTTAGGTTAAGTTAGGTTATGTTATGTTCGGTTAGTTAGGTTAGGTTAGGTTATGTTATGTTCGGTTAGGTTAGGTTAGTTAGGCTAGGTTAGGTTATGTTATGTTCGGTTAGGTTAGGTTAGGTTAGGTTAGGTTAGGTCAGGTCAGGTTAGTTAGGTTAGGTTAGGTTAGGTCAGGTTAGGTGAGGTTAGGTTAGGTTAGTTTAGGTCAGGTCAGGTTAGGTTAGGTTAGGTTAGGTTGTTAGGTTAGGTTAGGTTGTTAGGTTAGGTTATAAGGTTAGGTTAGGTTAGGTTAGGTTAGTTAGGTTAGGTTAGGTTAGGTCAGGTTAGGTTAGTGAGGTTAGGTTAGGTCAGGTTAGGTTAGGTTAGGTTAGGTTAGGTTGTTAGGTTAGGTTAGGTTGTTAGGTTAGGTTAGGTTGTAAGGTTAGGTTAGGTTGTTAGGTTAGGTTAGGTTAGGTTAGGTTGTTAGGTTAGGTTAGGATAGGTTAGGTTAGGTTGTTAGGTTAGGTTGTTAGGTTAGGTTGTTAGGTTAGGTTGTAAGGTTAGGTTAGGTTGTTAGGTTAGGTTAGGTTGTTAGGTTTGGCTAGGTTGTAAGGTTAGGTTAGGTTAGGTTAGTTAGGTTAAGTTAGGTTAGGTTAGGTCAGGTCAGGTTAGTTTAGTTAGGTTAGGTTAGGTTAGGTTAGGTTAGTTAGGTTAGGTTAGGTTAGGTTAGGTCAGGTCAGGTTAGGTTAGGTTAAGTTGTTAGGTTAGATTAGGTTAGGTTAGTTAGGTTAGGTTAGTTAGGTCAGGGTAGGTTAGGTTAGGTTAGGTTAGGTTAGGTTAGGTTAGTTTAGGTCAGGTTAGGTTAGGTTAGGTTAGGTTAGTTAGGTTAGGTTAGGTTAGGTTAGGTCAGGTTAGGTCAGGTTAGGTTAGGTTAGGTTAGTTAGGTTAGGTTAGGTTGTTAGGTTAGGTTAGGTTGTTAGGTTAGGTTAGGTTAGGTTAGTTAGGTTAAGTTAGGTTAGGTTAGTTAGGTTAGGTTAGGTTAGGTCAGGTTAGGTTCGGTTATCGAGAATGCATTAATACATGCAGTATTTCAACTGAACGTGGAACAAGAGTTCGTACGCCGAGCTGTAGCTGAGGATAAAGATGGTTCTCTTCTGGATTGTTTCGCCGTGTAGTGGTTTCAGAGATGCCTCCATCAAAAGGGCGATGAATGATGATGGAGACAATACGCATTTCTGAAACTTCAGTAGTCTTCTACCCAAGTGCATGGTAAAACAATCAAGAGGACAACCATCTTCATACTCGCCGCCCTGTAAACCTGAAATGCCACAAGACTGAGTGAGGTTGTGTGCTCCATTATAATTTGTGAATTAATTTTTATGATTTTGCATTCTTAATTAGGTATGATATTTATTTATATAGTCAGTGGGCTAATCACTCACTACTACATGCACGACCAAGACCAAGAAACCTGTGAAAAAAGGCGGCGAAAACCCACAACATTTATTTATATAACTTATTTATTGTAGACGGAAACCCCTTTTGCAACGCTGATTTCATATAGTGTACACAATGTAGAGCCAGCGACTACTTATACTTATAATTTTTTAAACTTTCGAAGATCGCGCAGAATGGCTAACTCTCCCGCTGTGTACACGGGCTTTCCCTTGTCTTATCATTGTTCTTAATGTTATCATCAGCCACGGGTATTCTCTAACCTCATTTATAACTTGAAAACTTCTTTCCTGATGATGAGTAACTCACAAGGAGTATTTGTCCCTAATCTTCTCTCTCAAATTCATTAAGACGTAAATATTAACAGTTGCTTTATAAATATAATGACTGATATGCCTGTTATTATTTTCGTGGTTTGTTATACGTTTTTACTAGTAAAACCAAATGAATTTGGAAAACTTGTGTTTATTTCAATAAACAGACACACACACACACACACACACACACGAGTACACTGCAAATACTTTGAGTCTTTCAAAAGAGCCTGTCTGAGTACTTAAAAAGACTTGAAATTCAAGTGAATGTGGGGAAGTGGAAACAATGTCCTTACACCGATATCAGCAGCATCGATTCTCCCGTCGTCTACTGACCAACGCTGCTAAAGCCAGTACAACTCATGAATCCCCAACTCAAGTCCCGGTTGCCGACGTACGTACTGTACTAAATGCCGGTGATACAAAGCGGAAAGGTCAGTGGCACAAAGACATCGGTCTCGGAATAACTATAAAAGAAACAAAACAAAAGAACCAAATCTACCGTCTCGAACGACTTTTAACCGAAGAAGTACCAGCGAATTTTATTAATCTTATTTTAAAATTACAGTTAACCTATTCAGTATTTTTCCTACCGCTAGATGGAAAAGACCTTAACTCGAGGAATTTCAAAGTTCCATATAATTTTCATATCTAGAATAGCATTCCTGCTCCGCAATCTGGATGACGTGAGTTCGATTCTTGGCCAGAAACTGACTCAGGATTTTCGTGTTTATTTCAGCCACTCCCAGACAAATGCAAAGCCATTGCTCTAAAATAGATCACGACCAGTTCCTTTCACATCCGCCTCAACAGATTATTTATAACCGTGTTTATATACGACGCTACATAACTCATATTCTTACGAACGTTTCGTAAAATAACACAACATTTTGGCTCACTGCGTTAGTTTTACAATGACGCTTGGTCGGAAGATATATATTTTGTTGTCAAAACATTCCGTCCAATAAGTTAAAAGTATAATAAGTGCGAAATGATAATTCGTTGTAACAAATAATATAATGTAAGATTTGAGATTCTCACAGCGGTTAATATGAAGATTTCTGTCTTCTGTTATGTTGCGCTGTGTAGCCTGGTCGATGTTTACCAACGTTTCAGAGGTCATACTGCCTCCATCTTCAGGGCGATATTTGAAGTTTTCACAGCGGTGAGCATGAAGATTTCTGTCTTCTGGGTTGTTGCGCTGTGTAGTCTGGTCGATGTTAACCAACGTTTCGGAGGTCATACTGCCTCCATCATCAGGACGAGATTTGAAGTTTTCACAGCGGTGAGTCTCAAGATTTCTGCCTTCTGGGTTGTTGCGCTGTGTAGTCTGGTAGCTGTTTAACAACGTTTCGGTGATCATACAGCCTCCATCTTCAGGGCGATATTTGAAGTTTTCTCAGCGGTTAATATGAAGATTTATTTCTTCTGGGTTTGTTGCGCTGTGTACACTGGCAGATATTAACCAACGTTTCGGAGGTCCCACAGCCTCCATCTTCAGGCCGATATTTGAAGTTTTCTCAGCGGTGAGTATGAAGATTTCTGTCTTCTGGGATGTTGCGCTGTGTAGTCTGGTAGAAGTTTACTAACGTTTCAGGGGTCATACTGCCTCCATCGTCAGGGCGATATTTGAAGTTTTCTCAGCGCTGAGTATGAAGATTTCTGTCTTCTGGGATGTAGCGATGTGTAGTCTGGTAGATGTTTAACGTTTCGGAGGTCATACTGCCTCCATCTTCAGGGCGATATTTGAAGTTTTCTCAGCGGTGAGTATGAAGATTTCTGTCTTCTGGGATGTTGCGCTGTGTAGTCTGGTAGAAGTTTACTAACGTTTCAGGGGTCATACTGCCTCCATCGTCAGGGCGATATTTGAAGTTTTCTCAGCGCTGAGTATGAAGATTTCTGTCTTCTGGGATGTAGCGATGTGTAGTCTGGTAGATGTTTAACGTTTCGGAGGTCATACTGCCTCCATCTTCAGGGCGATATTTGAAGTTTTCTCAGCGGTGAGTATGAAGATTTCTGTCTTCTGGGTTGTTGCTCTGTGTAGTCTGGTAGATGTTTAACGTTTCAGAGGTCATACTGCATCCATCATCAGAGTATGAAGGTTTCTGTATTCTGGGTTTGTAGCGCTGTGTACTCCGGCAGATGTTCAACAACGTTTCGGAGGTCATACTGCCTCCATCTACAGGGCGATATTTGAAGTTTTCTCAGCGCTCAGTATGAAGATTTCTGTCTTCTGGGTTGTTGCGCTGTATAGTCTGGTAGATGTTTAACGTTTCAGAGGTCATACTGCATCCATCTTCAGGGCGATATTTGACGTTTTCTCAGCGCTGACTATGGAGATTTATGTCTTCTGGGTTGTTGCGCTGTGTATTCTGGTAGATGTTAACCAACGTTTCAGAGGTCATACTGCCTCCATCATCAGAGTATCAAGATTTCTGTCTTAGGGATGTACCGCTGTGTAGTCTGGTAGATGTTTAACAACGTTTCGGAGGTAATACTGCCTCCATCTTCAGGGCGATATGTGACGTTTTCTCAGCGGAGAGTATGAAGATTTCTGTCTTCTGATATGATGCGCTGTGTAGTCTGGTAGATGTTTAACAACGTTTCGGAGGTCATACTGCCTCCATCTTCAGGGCGATATTTGAAGTTTTCACAGCGGTGAGTATGAAGATTCCTGCCTTCTGATATGATGCGCTGTGTAGTCTGGTAGCTGGTTAACAACGTTTCGGAGGTCATACTGCCTCCATCTTCAGGGCGATATTTGAAGTTTTCACATCGGTGAGCATGAAGATTTCTGTCTTCTGAGTTGTTGCTCTGTGTAGTCTAATAGATGTTTACTAACGTTTCGGAGGTAATACTGCCTCCATCTTCAGGGCGATATGTGAAGTTTTCTCAGCGGAGAGTATGAAGATTTCTGTCTTCTGATATGATGCGCTGTGTGTCTGGTAGATGTTGACCAACGTTTCGGGGGTCATACTGCCTCCATCTTCAGGGCGATATTTGAAGTTTTCACAGCGGTGAGTTTGAAGATTTCTGTCTTCTGGGATGTAGCGCTGTGTAGTCTGGTAGATGTTTACCAACGTTTCAGAGGTCATACTGCCACCATAATCAGAGTATGAAGATTTATGTCTTCTGGGTTGTTGCGCTGTGTAGTCTGGTAGATGTTAACCAACATTTCAGAGGTCATACTGCCTCCAACATCAGAGTATGAAGATTTCTGTCTTCTGGGTTGTTGCGCTGTGTAGTCTGGTAGATGTTGACCAACGTTTCGGAGGTCATACCGCCTCCATCTACAGGGCGATATTTGAAGTTTTCACAGCGATGAGTATGAAGATTTCTGTCTTCTGGGATGTTGAGCTGTGTAGTCTGGTAACTGGTTAACAACGTTTCGGAGGTTATACTGCCTCCATCTTCAGGGTGATAATTGAAATTTTCACAGCGGTGAGCATGAATATTTCTGTCTTCTGGGTTGTTGCGCTGTGTAGTCTGGTAGCTGTTTAACAACGTTTCGGGGGTCATACTGCCTCCATCTTCAGGGCGATATTTGAAGTTTTCACAGCGGTGAGTTTGAAGATTTCTGTCTTCTGGGATGTAGCGCTGTGTAGTCTGGTAGATGTTTAGCAACGTTTCGGAGGTCCCACTGCCTCCATCTTCATGGCGATATTTGAAGTTTTCACAGCGTTGAGTATGATGATTTCTGTCTTTTGGAATGTAGCGCTGTGTAGTCTGGTAGATGTTTAACAACGTTTCGGGTTTCATACTGCCTCCATCTTCAGGGCGATATTTGAAGTTTTCTCAGCGGTGAGAATGAAGATTCCTGTCTTCTGGGATGTTGCACTGTGTAGTCAAGTAGATGTTTACTAATGTTTCGAAGGTAAAACTGCCTCCATCTTCAGGGCGATATTTGAAGTTTTCTCAGCGGTGAGTATGAAGATTTCTGTCTTCTGGAATGTAGCGCTGTGTAGTCTGGTAGATGTTTAACAACGTTTCGGGTTTCATACTGCCTCCATCTTCAGGGCAATATTTGAAGTTTTCTCAGCGGTGAGAATGAAGATTCCTGTCTTCTGGGGTGTTGCACTGTGTAGTCTGGTAGTTGTTTACTAATGTTTCGAAGGTCAAACTGCCTCCATCTTCAGGGCGATATTTGAAGTTTTCTCAGCGGTGAGTATGAAGATTTCTGTCTTCTGTTATGTTGCACTGTTTTGTCTGGTAGATGTTTAACAACGTTCTGGAGGTCATACTGCCTCCATTTTCAGGGCGATATTTGAAGTTTTCACAGAGGTGAGTATGAAGATTTCTGTCTTCTGGGTTGTTGCGCTGTGTAGTTTGGTAGCTGGTTAACAACGTTTCGGGGGTAATACTGCCTCCATCATCAGGGCGATATTTGAAGTTTTCTCAGCGGTGAGTATGAAGATTTCTGTCTTCTGTTATGTTGCGCTGTTTTATCTGGTAGATGTTTAACAACGTTTCGGAGGTTATACTGCCTCCATCTTCAGGGCGATATCTGAAGTTTTTACAACGGTGAGTATGAAGATTTCTCTCTTCTGAGATGTTGCGCTGTGTAGTCTGGTCGATGTTAACCAACGTTTCAGAGGTTAACGTCAGCCAGTCTACACTTTGCAAGAACCCAGAAGACAGAAATCTTCATAACTGTTCTTACAGCGTTAAACAATTCGCCTTAAGTTCTAACATTTCCATAAGCCTTGCACATATGAGGTACAATCAAACATATTTGCTTCTTGAAAAATGACAACTCCATTTACAAGACTCGTTCTTGAAATGCTACTAGTCTCTCAGCTGGTCATGAAACCTCCTGAATTTTCACAAAACCAAAGCTTCAACAGCCGTAACTTTATCACAACAGCCCATTACAGAAACCTCTCCCGGGGCAGATAAATACAATCTATGTAATCTAAACCCATACACCACTTCATAAATGCAGTGCCATTATAATATTTACACTGGGAAATTGATTTGTTATTGCCAGCAGCAAGCTCGTGTTCGTAATTACTAATCGCCCGGGAATATATAGCACTTACAACTACTCCTATTCTTAGTGCATAAAGTATTGTACGGTGCGTAAACCACATAAAATATGGACCTTAAATTCAAAGAATCTCAAAGAAACACATTTAGATATAAATGAGGACGGAAAATGCAGTTGCTTAGATGAAACTGCTTCATGTCATTTCTGAAGTGCGACGTGCTTTAGAAAATTCTTACCTGATCAGCAGGTCAATATCAGAGCGTCCACCGAATAAAGTAAAATTCAAAACATTAACTTCACTTCCTTGATTTCTGTCTTTGTTTAATCGTCAAATTTTCTTTTTCAATTAAACTTCAAATAAAAAAATCTTCAGCGAAAACGATTTCTTGGTCTCTTTATTCATTCTCCTCCTTCTGCCTCTCTTTCCGACTTCATCCACCGCTGCTTTCCCCAGTAACAAATTACACATGACTCTCTCTCTCTTCCTCTCTTTCTGCTCTATCTATCAATTTGCTCTCATGTTCCGCCATCTTCTTCCTCCCTGAACTTCTGTTCTCCTGCGTTCGTGATTTGTGGTGGAAATTCAAGAGAACCCGACGCTACGGTTTTTCGTGAAGGGTGATTTCATGGGTTCAAACTCAAACCTTTTCCTCCAGGATTCTTTTCTTTTTTCCATTCACTCCTATTATTCGTTTCCCCCCATCTTTTCATTATCGAAAATAATCCAAAATAGGAAACAAACTTGAAATTCTCGACTGACATCTTGGAGTAGCGGGAGTCAACCCACTATAGCGACAGATAAACTGTGTTGCAAATATGGCAAAAGAAATCTGGGCTCACTTAAGGTCACCTTATATGGAAATATATATACATCCTGTATACGCACATGTAAACTCATCAATTCATCTTATTATGCAAACAATTATTTATCCACATAGAGAGATTTCCTGCTCTTACGGCTGCGGGTAAGAATATAGTTATTTTATAGATTGTAAGCCCATGTAGTCTGGTAAAAGTTCACCAACGTTTCGAAGGCGTTTGCTGTTTCCATCATCAGGGCGATGATGGAGACAGAAAGCACTTCTAGCAACCCAGAAGACAGGCGTCTTTTTCATTTACATTTAACAGATAATCGATACTTCATGATTGCTGAAGGGCTGTTATTAATTAGGTTTTGCTACTGCCAAGATTTGAAACTAATAAGACTTAAATATGACATGATAGAGGCTTGTCTAATTGACATTTTAGGTACTGTTTCAAAAACAAGTTGTTATTATACGTTATGTGACACATGAAGTCTTGGACATCAGACATTCATATCCTCTCTTATTAAAAAAAAACATCATTTAATTGTCCAGGAACGACAAAGCGTAGCCACGAAGAGTAGCGGAAAAGTCTATGGTTAGCGAAGATGGTATTTCTGAAGAGTGTCCTCTGTTTCTATAAAGGCAGCAGCCATTTCTGGTAAATCATTGTAGGTCTAAACATTCAAGTGCAAGAAATTCGTGCAATCTATAGTTTTACATATTTCTCACTCCTTCAGTAATTTCTGTTGGATAAATTATACGTCGCTTCTCGGATAAATCTTTCATCCATTGATTTTTCCTTCATTTCTTTGCACCAATAATTAAAGCCAAATTAATACCTAAACATGCCCTTCGTATTTTCATTTTCCAACCCGGTTAACGGCACAAGTCTCGGTTATAAAATGATGTTATCTGCGTAGTTAAAATTGTATGACGAAAATGGCTATCTTCCTGTTTGTAGCGCCGTTTAGCCTGGTCTCCATTATCAGACCTAATTATTGAGGCAGCAAGGAACTCTGAAACGTCGGTAAACTTCTATCAGACCACACAGCGCTACAGAACAGCACGGAGCCATCTTCGGACTCACAGCCGTCAGAAACTCAAATCCTACCTAACATCGTAGGTAAAGGCAGATTCAAATAAAACGTAGTGGCTCTTATCACAGAATGATGACTCGTTAAAAATAACATTTTAATTGCTTTAATAGTTTAGTCTTGGATTATTAATGTCTAGTTCGTCGTGCTTTAATTCATAAAGTATAACTTATTAAATTACAGCAAAAATTACATTATTTTCTTGATCCAAAAATATGGTCGTTGTAAAAATGAATATACTGGAAATTTAGTAAATGAAATTTCATTTACCATTGTTGAAGTTCTTAAGAAAGGATCATATTAAAAATAACATTACAAGAAATCAACATGAGGAAACCAGCATCGTTGAAAGTACTGATGTCGGCCATCCGAGCTGCTTATCCAATGCGATCGCAACGATCCTATTTTGAAACCGCCTTCTTCTCCCAGCGCATTGCTAACGGGAGACTCTCTGCATAATGAAAACAACAGACTAAAGGAACAGGTTATTTTGGTTGTACCAAACTACACGATCTTCAGATGGAGCTATTTCCTTTACTTTAAGATAGCAAGGGAAAAAAACAGAATAATCAAGGAGAAGAATACTAATGTAACACAATACAGGTAGCCCTCGATTTACGCCGGGGATGCGTTAATGGACAAACCGGCGTAAATTGAAACTCTTTTATAATGTAAATTAATGGGAAGTCAATGACTTGCGTTCCAAACACCCAAACATTGACGTATAATATAATGGCATTACATATATCTGAAATAACGCAAATAAAATAAAGGGAATTTAAAAAATATATTTTATACACTTACAATCGGCAATTCGTTGGTCCCCGCGATTGATGTGTACAGTCATCTCTGCTGATATGCGATAGTTGCATTCATGTAAGACGCCGACCTATAGAAAATCGCGTAGTAACAATAACCCCGTTGCCTCCGCAGAGATTAAATTAATCCTTTGAAAGTTTAAAGCGCCAGGAATGAAATTGCATAAGAGCAAACTCGCATATACAGAAGTTTGCATTTCACAAACAGCTTTTACCGATTCATCGATCTCATTGGAGAAAATTCGCGTTGACGAAACATACGTAATTGCAGAGGTGACTGTATTTATAATTTTTATTCGAAATCAGCGATGTAAGAATTACGATTTAGTATAAGAATCAGTACGAGATAGATTATAAAACGTTATAAATAATAGTAAACTATATTATTTTCACTTTTTGACTTTCTGGTTTCAAAATCGGCGTTATTCTGAATCGGCGCAAATCGAGGGCTACTGGTATATGACAGTAGATTATGAGGCATAGAATAAACATAAAACTTTGTGAAAATTAATCGACGTTTCGGATGAACTCACTGAGTCCATCAGATAGCAAGGTTAAAAATTCCAAAAGACAGCCATCTTCACATTCGTCAAAGTAGGAACGTCGGGTCCAATATACGAGGCGCGTCCCAAAAGTAAGTTTCCCTGGGGCCGTTTACAGAAACAAAACACAATTTCATGGAAATATTTATTTCAACAGATACAGCAAGTGTCCAGCTATTTTTCAACATATTCGCCACCGGAATTGAGACATTTGTCATACCGTGGGACCAACTTTTAATACCTGTGTCGTAGAAGTCTGCCGCCTGGGATTGGAACCACTGTGTGACAACCATCTCTGCCTCTCTGTCATTCTCAAAACGCTGATGCTGACCGGACAGGAATTTCTTGAGGTGTAGGAAAAGATGGAAATCACTGGGAGCTAGGTCCGGGCTGTAGGGTGGATGATTAAACACCTCCCAGCTGAACTCCTGCAGGAGACTTGCTGTCCGTCGAGCCGTGTGCGGCCTAGCGTTATCGTGCAGGAAGACAATACCGGCACTAAGCATCCCGCGCCGCTTGTTCTGAATGGCCCGTCGCTGAAAATTGTCTGCACCAGCGACGCACCATCTTCTTGCTCATAACGTTAGGCCCATAGACCCGGCAGAGCTGATGATGAATTTCGATCGGCGCTATGCTCTGTGCATTCAAAAACTTTATCACTGACCGCACTTCACAGTCGGCGGGAGCTGGAATAAGAACCTCCATCTTCAACAGCTGCAACGATGCTTAGTGCCGGTATTGTCTTCCTGCACGATAACGCTAGGCCGCACACGGCTCGACGGACAGCAAGTCTCCTGCAGGAGTTCAGCTGGGAGGTGTTTAATCATCCACCCTACAGCCCGGACCTCGCTCCCAGTGATTTCCATCTTTTCCTACACCTCAAGAAATTCCTGTCCGGTCAGCGTCAGCGTTTTGAGAATGACAGAGAGGCGGAGATGGTTGTCACACAGTGGTTCCAATCCCAGGCGGCAGACTTCTACGACACAGGTATTCAAAAGTTGGTCCCACGGTATGACCAATGTCTCAATTCCGGTGGCGAATATGTTGAAAAATAGCTGGACACTTGCTGTATCTGTTGCAATAAATATTTCCATGAAATTGTGTTTTGTTTCTGTAAACGGCCCCAGGGAAACTTACTTTTGGGACGCGCCTCGTATATACTACGTAATCATGGTTTGTATCTTTTGTTTTCTTGAATGCTGTTCTCGAGAGATTCCTGGAAATTGTAAGGCAACATGAATGTTGTGTCGGTGGTACCGCTAGAGGACTTCATTCTTCGCCATCGTAAATATAAACATAATCCTATGAAAAGGGATTCTCATACCTACAGTCTCCGCTACATAAATCCCCCATTATAGCAATACAGATTCAGGATAATCGCCATGTCATTACGTAGGTCTCCCGGCGCGACTTGATTTGTACACTCAACGCAGAGAAGCATCCAAAGATGTCGCTGTCTGCATGCACCAAAATGTCTGATAACGCGAAACATTTCCGTTAACGGTCACACAATGTGGACGGTTACTGGAATTTTGTCATCATTTTTTGACAGCCTCCGTTCTTGCCATGTGACGCCGTGATGGATGATCAACAACCATAGAATCGCTAGTAAACGGCGTTCACTTGCCACGCACTGCGTATCCCCTTCTTTCATTACATGCTTTTTTAATATCGATTTTTGCAAAGAAGGGTTAATCAGCTTTTAGAACCTATCCCTGGATTTATGCAAACGAATGTGATTTCCAGTCCTTTACTTGTAAATTTGAAAATAAATTCATTGAACACTGCACTATCCGTAAATTTATTCATTTCTAAACAAACTTCATACTTTGTCGGTTTACAGAGAAGACCCACAGGTGTCACGGCAAATCCAAAAATACAGCCGAGAGTCGCATTGCGCTGCTCCATTGTTTAACACTAATAAAAAAAGAGGACGTGCTGCCTATATTTCAAGCGGACCTCGTGTTCGGAGCAGTGTCTGTTTAAAGCAGGGTTCACACCAAGACGGTCAACGCCATCGAAAAATGTTTGTGAACAAAACTGACTGAACGCTGTTCGCGAGCGATGATAATGAACAGTGTGAGAAACGCTTAAAGTCCAGACGAGAACTTGTTTTAAGAAAACATTAAATCTGTGAAATATTCATGCATTAGACTTATATTTATAACCTATGATGTAACATCACACAAACAAGCCTGCAATTAGTATTGATAAATTAAATTTAACATTTATTAATTCAACCACTTTCCACCAATTCTTAAACAAAGATATGAATAAGCTAACTAAAACTAACTAAGAAGAGATCTGTCTTCTGGGTTGTTGCACTACACAGCTGAACATCCCAGAACACAAATCTTCATACTCATCGCTGTGAAAACTTCAAATATCGGCCTGAAGACGGAGGCTGTATAACAACCGAAACGTTAGTAAACAATTACCAGGCTACACAGCGCAACAACCCAGAAGACATAAATCTTCATACTCACCGCTGTAAAAACTTCAAATATCGCCCTGAAGATGGAGGCAGTATGACCTCCGAAACGTTGTTAAACAGCTACCAGAATACACAGCGCAACAACCCAGAAGACAGAAATCTTCATACTCACCGCTGTGAAAACTTCAAATATCGCCCTGAAGATGGAGGCAGAATGACCTCTGAAACGTTGGTTAACATCGACCAGCCTACACAGCGCAACAACCCAGAAGACAGAAATCTTCATACTCACCGTTGTGAAAACTTCAAATATCGCCCTGAAGATGGAGACAGTATGCCCCCCGAAACTTTGGTTAACATCTACCAGACTACACAACGCAACATATCAGAAGACAGAAATCTTCATACTCACTGCTGTGAAAACTTCAAATATCGCCCTGAAGATGGAGGCAGAATGACCTCTGAAACGTTGGTTAACATCTACCAGACTACACAGCGCAACAACCCAGAAGACAGAAATCTTCATACTCACCGCTGTGAAAACTTCAAATATCGCCCTAAAGATGGAGGCTGTATGACCCCCGAAACGTTGGTTAACATCTACCAGACTACACAGCGCAACAACCCAGAAGACAGAAATCTTCATACTCATCGCCCTGATGAAGGAGGCAGTATAACCCCCGATACGTTGGTTAACATCGACCAGACTACACAGCGCAACAACCCAGAAGACATAAATCTTCATACTCACCGCTGTGAAAACTTCAAATATCGCCCTGAAGATGGAGGCAGTATGACCCCCGAAACTTTGGTTAACATCTACCAGACTACACAGCGCAACATATCAGAAGACAGAAATCTTCATACTCACCGCTGTGAAAACTTCAAATATCGCCCTGAAGATGGAGGCAGAATGACCTCTGAAACGTTGGTTAACATCGACCAGCCTACACAGAGCAACAACCCAGAAGACAGAAATCTTCATACTCACCGTTGTGAAAACTTCAAATATAGCCCTGAAGATGGAGACAGTATGCCCCCCGAAACTTTGGTTAACATCTACCAGACTACACAGCGCAACATATCAGAAGACAGAAATCTTCATACTCACTGCTGTGAAAACTTCAAATATCGCCCTGAAGATGGAGGCAGAATGACCTCTGAAACGTTGGTTAACATCTACCAGACTACACAGCGCAACAACCCAGAAGACAGAAATCTTCATACTCACCGCTGTGAAAACTTCAAATATCGCCCTGAAGATGGAGGCTGTATGACCCCCGAAACGTTGGTTAACATCTACCAGACTACACAGCGCAACAACCCAGAAGACAGAAATCTTCATACTCATCGCCCTGATGAAGGAGGCAGTATAACCCCCGATACGTTGGTTAACATCGACCAGACTACACAGCGCAACAACCCAGAAGACATAAATCTTCATACTCACCGCTGTGAAAACTTCAAATATCGCCCTGAAGATGGAGGCAGTATGACCCCCGAAACTTTGGTTAACATCTACCAGACTACACAGCGCAACATATCAGAAGACAGAAATCTTCATACTCACCGCTGTGAAAACTTCAAATATCGCCCTGAAGATGGAGGCTGTATGACCCCCGAAACGTTGGTTAACATCTACCAGACTACACAGCGCAACAACCCAGAAGACAGAAATCTTCATACTCATCGCCCTGATGAAGGAGGCAGTATAACCCCCGATACGTTGGTTAACATCGACCAGACTACACAGCGCAACAACCCAGAAGACATAAATCTTCATACTCACCGCTGTGAAAACTTCAAATATCGCCCTGAAGATGGAGGCAGTATGACCCCCGAAACTTTGGTTAACATCTACCAGACTACACAGCGCAACATATCAGAAGACAGAAATCTTCATACTCACCGCTGTGAAAACTTCAAATACCGCCCTGAAGATGGAGGCAGAATGACCACCGAAACGTTGGTGAACATCTACCAGACTGCACAGCGCAACAACCCAGAAGACAGAAATCTTCATACTCACCGCTGTGAAAACTTCAAATACCGCCCTGAAGATGGAGGCAGAATGACCACCGAAACGTTGGTGAACATCTACCAGACTGCACAGCGCAACAACCCAGAAGACAGAAATCTTCATACTCACCGCTGTGAAAACTTCAAATACCGCCCTGAAGATGGAGGCAGAATGACCACCGAAACGTTGGTGAACATCTACCAGACTGCACAGCGCAACAACCCAGAAGACAGAAATCTTCATGCTCACCGCTGTGAAAACTTCAAATATCGCCCTGAAGATGGAGGCATTATAATCTCCGAAACGTTGTTAACCAGCTACCAGACTACACAGCGCAACAACCCAGAAGACAGAAATCTTCATGCTCACCGCTGTGAAAACTTCAAATATCGCCCTGAAGATGGAGGCAGTATGACCTCTGAAACGTTGGTTAACATCTACCAGACTACACAGCGCAACAACCCAGAAGACAGAAATCTTCATACTCTGATGATAGAGGCAGTATGACCTCTGAAACGTTGGTTAACATCTACCAGACTACACAGCGCAACAACCCAGAAGACAGAAATCTTCATACTCTGATGATAGAGGCAGTATGACCTCTGAAACGTTGGTTAACATCTACCAGACTACACAGCGCTACATCCCAGAAGACAGAAATCTTCATGCTCTGATGTTGGAGGCAGTATGACCTCTGAAATATTGGTTAACATCTACCAGACTACACAGCGCAACAACCCAGAAGACATAAATCTTCATACTCAGCGCTGAGAAAACTTCCAATATCGCCCTGAAGATGGAGGCAGTATGACCTTCGAAACGTTGTTAACCAGCTACCAGACTACACAGCGCAACAACCCAGAAGACAGAAATCTTCATACTCATCGCCCTGATGAAGGAGGCAGTATAACCCCCGAAACGTTGGTTAACATCGACCAGACTATACAGCGCAACAACCCAGAAGACATAAATCTTCATACTCACCGCTGTGAAAACTTCAAATATCGCCCTGAAGATGGAGGCAGTATGACCCCCGAAACGTTGGTGAACATCTACCAGACTGCACAGCGCAACAACCCAGAAGACAGAAATCTTCATACTCACCACATTGAGAACTTCAAATACCGCCCTGAAGATGGAGGCAGTATGACCTCTGAAACGTTGGTTAACATCTACCAGACTACACAGCGCAACAACCCAGAAGACAGATATCTTCATGCTCACCGCTGTAAAAACTTCAAATATCGCCCTGAAGATGGAGGCAGTATGACCTCCGAAACGTTGTTAACCAGCTACCAGAATACACAGCGCAAAAACCCAGAAGACAGAAATCTTCATGCTCACCGCTGTGAAAACTTCAAATACCGCCCTGAAGATGGAGGCAGTATGACCTCTGAAACGTTGGTTAACAACTACCAGACTACACAGCGCAACAACCCAGAAGACAGAAATCTTCATACTCTGATGTTGGAGGCAGTATGACCTCTGAAATGTTGGTTAACATCTACAAGACTACACAGCGCAACAACCCAGAAGACATAAATCTTCATACTCAGCGCTGAGAAAACTTCCAATATCGCCCTGAAGATGGAGGCAGTATGACCTCCGAAACGTTGTTAACCAGCTACCAGACTACACAGCGCAAGAACCCAGAAGACAGAAATCTTCGTGCTCACCGCTGTGAAAACTTCAAATACCGCCCTGAAGATGGAGGCAGTATGACCTCTGAAACGTTGGTTAACATCTACCAGACTACACAGCGCAACAACCCAGAAGACAGAAATCTTCATACTCTGATGATAGAGGCAGTATGACCTCTGAAACGTTGGTTAACATCTACCAAACTACACAGCGCAACAACCCAGAAGACAGAAATCTTCATACTCTGATGATAGAGGCAGTATGACCTCTGAAACGTTGGTTAACATCTACCAGACTACACAGCGCTACATCCCAGAAGACAGAAATCTTCATGCTCACCGCTGGGAAAACTTCAAATATCGCCCTGAAGATGGAGGCAGTATGACCTCTGAAACGTTGGTTAACATCTACCAAACTACACAGCGCAACAACCCAGAAGACAGAAATCTTCATACTCTGATGATAGAGGCAGTATGACCTCTGAAACGTTGGTTAACATCTACCAGACTACACAGCGCTACATCCCAGAAGACAGAAATCTTCATGCTCACCGCTGGGAAAACTTCAAATATCGCCCTGATGATAGAGGCAGTATGACCTCTGAAACGTTGGTTAACATCTACCAGACTACACAGCGCAACAACCCAGAAGACAGAAATCTTCATACTCATCGCCCTGATGAAGGAGGCAGTATAACCCCCGAAACGTTGGTTAACATCGACCAGACTATACAGCGCAACAACCCAGAAGACATAAATCTTCATACTCAGCGCTGAGAAAACTTCCAATATCGCCCTGAAGATGGAGGCAGTATGACCTCTGAAACGTTGGTTAACATCTAACAGACTACACAGCGCAACAACCCAGAAGACATAAATCTTCATACTCAGCGCTGAGAAAACTTCCAATATCGCCCTGAAGATGGAGGCAGTATGACCTCCGAAACGTTGTTAACCAGCTACCAGACTACACAGGGCAACAACCCAGAAGACAGAAATCTTCATCCTCACCGCTGTGAAAACTTCAAATACCGCCCTGAAGATGGAGGCAGTATGACCTCTGAAACGTTGGTTAACATCTACCAGACTACACAGCGCAACAACCCAGAAGACAGAAATCTTCATACTCAGCGCTGAGAAAACTTCCAATATCGCCCTGAAGATGGAGGCAGTATGACCTCCGAAACGTTGTTAACCAGCTACCAGACTACACAGCGCAACAACCCAGAAGACAGAAATGTTCATACTCATCGCCCTGATGAAGGAGGCAGTATAACCCCCGAAACGTTGGTTAACATCGACCAGACTATACAGCGCAACAACCCAGAAGACATAAATCTTCATACTCAGCGCTGAGAAAACTTCCAATATCGCCCTGAAGATGGAGGCAGTATGACCTCTGAAACGTTGGTTAACATCTAACAGACTACACAGCGCAACAACCCAGAAGACATAAATCTTCATACTCAGCGCTGAGAAAACTTCCAATATCGCCCTGAAGATGGAGGCAGTATGACCTCCGAAACGTTGTTAACCAGCTACCAGACTACACAGGGCAACAACCCAGAAGACAGAAATCTTCATCCTCACCGCTGTGAAAACTTCAAATACCGCCCTGAAGATGGAGGCAGTATGACCTCTGAAACGTTGGTTAACATCGACCAGACTACACAGCGCAACAACCCAGAAGACATAAATCTTCATACTCACCGCTGTGAAAACTTCAAATATCGCCCTGAAGATGGAGGCAGTATGACCCCCGAAACGTTGGTGAACATCTACCAGACTGCACAGCGCAAAAACCCAGAAGACAGAAATCTTCATACTCACCACATTGAGAACTTCAAATACCGCCCTGAAGATGGAGGCAGTATGACCTCTGAAACGTTGGTTAACATCTACCAGACTACACAGCGCAACAACCCAGAAGACAGAAATCTTCATGCTCACCGCTGTGAAAACTTCAAATACCGCCCTGAAGATGGAGGCAGTATGACCTCTGAAACGTTGGTTAACATCTACCAGACTACACAGCGCAACAACCCAGAAGACAGAAATCTTCATACTCTGATGTTGGAGGCAGTATGACCTCTGAAATGTTGGTTAACATCTACCAGACTACACAGCGCAACAACCCAGAAGACATAAATCTTCATACTCAGCGCTGAGAAAATTTCCAATATCGCCCTGAAGATGGAGGCAGTATGACCTCCGAAACGTTGTTAATCAGCTACCAGACTACACAGCGCAAGAACCCAGAAGACAGAAATCTTCGTGCTCACCGCTGTGAAAACTTCAAATACCGCCCTGAAGATGGAGGCAGTATGACCTCTGAAACGTTGGTTAACATCTACCAGACTACACAGCGCAACAACCCAGAAGACAGAAATCTTCATACTCTGATGATAGAGGCAGTATGACCTCTGAAACGTTGGTTAACATCTACCAGACTACACAGCGCAACAACCCAGAAGACAGAAATCTTCATACTCTGATGATAGAGGCAGTATGACCTCTGAAACGTTGGTTAACATCTACCAGACTACACAGCGCAACAACCCAGAAGACAGAAATCTTCATACTCTGATGATAGAGGCAGTATGACCTCTGAAACGTTGGTTAACATCTACCAGACTACACGGCGCTACATCCCAGAAGACAGAAATCTTCATGCTCTGATGTTGGAGGCAGTATGACCTCTGAAATATTGGTTAACATCTACCAGACTACACGGCGCAACAACCCAGAAGACAGAAATCTTCAGACTCACCGCTGTGAAAACCTAAAATCTTAGTTAGAACTAACTAAACTAACTTACTAGCTTACTGACTGACTGACTTCCTAGTAGCAGAACCCGCAGGTCCAACGCCCGCCACCAGCCACAATCTTGAGCCAACTCCATTCATTTGCCGTCCTAACAGTCCACCTCCCTAAGATCGATGTTTGTCATACTCCCATCTCTTTCTGGTCTGCCCAGTAATCGTTTTCCATAAGGATTTCCCACCAAAATCCTGTATGCTATCCTTGCCTCCCAATGCGTGTTACATGCCTAGCCAATCGGAGCTTCCTAGATTTCGCTATCCTCACTATGCTAGGTGACCCGTACAATTCACGCAGCTTCTCGTTATGCAAAATTCTAAATTCCTCTTCCTATGTCCAAATATTCTCCTGAGCACCTTGTGTTCAAACACCTGTAATCTACGTTCTTCCTTTAATGCAAGAGACCATATTTAAAATATTTAATGAAATAATTCAGTTCGTTAACCGAAGATTAAAACGACATTAAACAAATATCAACTTGCCTCGAGCAGTCAAATGGTAAAAGCAGCCTGAGCTGCCTCTTGCCAACATGGCTGTGCCAAACGCCCCGCTAATTCTCAACACAGGCATTATATACACGGGGTAAGCTTCACGCCCCGGCCGTCATATCCCCAATATTCAGTGGATACGCTGTCGAGTGTTCAGGAGTCAGTGCGATCGGGATCCCGAAGAACACAATCGAGCCCCTGAAGGTTCCGAACCACGGTCGGCCAGTCCGTTGAGTCACTCCACCGCTTGAGCTGGCCGACTCAAGTTTTAAACGAATTACGCTGCACGCCTCACACGGAATCGAACAGCGCCCCTCCCCCCAGAATATAAATCCCTAAAGTCGTCGTGAGCAATTCATTTCAGTAAGGAGAAACGTCTGAAAAATATTTTTGGAAAAAATAAAGAGAAATATAAGAAGTGTCTTCAGGATGATTGTATATCAACACAAAGAAAGCAGTTTTTCCTTTCGAATATCATAAAGTTGTTTAGTGATGAAGTCTCAATTAATATTATAAATCTTCAAGACATCGATTCTATGGTTCCCTGTTATATCTCGCTATCAGCGACTGGATCTACGAAAATTCATTCATCGTTTCATCGTATTATGACCAACAAATGTGACTGTAGTGACAGCCTTAGATTACAACTTCTAACCCAGAGGAACTCGTGAGTGTCATGATTAAACTTAGTAAAGATATCCAACATCTCATTCAGGATTCGCTACAACTGACTTCCTAGAAGCGTGGGCGAGAAATTGGAAACTCACTTACAAGAGCAAAAGCGATGTGAAAAAACAGCTTTCAGCTTTCCTTAAGAAATTTCAAGGGCTGTTCAGAAAAAATGTACCAGACACAAGCAATCCATTAAATTAATTTATAACTTAATTGCGTCATGTTTGTGTTTATTAATACAATAATTTATTTACCGTCTATACACAAACTTAAAAATGTTGTTAAAATTACTTAAAATTATAACATTTTTTCATTAGATACTAGATCTTGTTACATTTTATATTGACGACATGTTTCGATGTGTATTACACCATCATCAGGTCTATCAATTTTAAAAACTGTTGCACATCTTGCTTTGCGTATATTGAGTTGCAATCTGCCGTCCCATAATATCGGACACACAGCACACCACTTACAACCCGATATAAAACATCCAAGCACAACATTTAAAGGAAGAGACTTAAAAAAAATCAAACAAATCAATATACGCAAAGCAAGATGTGCAACAGTTTTTAAAATTGATAGACCTGATGATGGTGTAATACACATCGAAACATGTCGTCAATATAAAATGTAACAAGATCTAGTATCTAATGAAAAAATGTTATAATTTTAAGTAATTTTAACAACATTTTTAAGTTTGTGTATAGACGGTAAATAAATTATTGTATTCCATTAAATTAAGGAAATGAGAAAGAAAGTTGAAGAATATCCCTTTCATGGGGATTAAATCGTGTTGCTAGGGCAACGACTGTCGTCTAAATGTGTTATTACAGCGTGTCTGGCAACTACCTTGTGTGCTTTCAACAGCGAGAGACAGATGGCTCTGTCAGCATAGCACAGGCGGAATGGCTGTTTACTCAAGTAAATGAACAGAGAGTAAATAAACGTACGGCACATTCACGGGGGTTATTATTTCACATGTGAGTTGCTTAGCGACACTAAAAGGAGTTCAGACTATAGGGCGTTAAATAATAGAATTATTAATATTTTATAAAATGTGAATAAATACAGGCCCTGCTTTGGGTTCAGAATTACAGCGATCAGGAGAGGCAAAGGACGAAGATTGTGTAAAGCAGATGATGCTCAGTCAATACACGATTACTACAATTCAGCGAACCATTTAAATCGTATCCTCGTCTAAATGACATTTAAGAATCCAGTCCTTACCGCAAAGAAAACACAACGCTTCACCATTACAAATATCAACTGATTAACGCTGTTTAAGAAAGTTATCGCTGAAGAATGACACCATTAAAATAAACTTAAGAGTTACTCATTGTCAAAGCAGATGGTACATATAGTTACCATTGTGTTTCATGGAATTAAGCTACTTGGTACGCGACACATGTGCTACAATTTTGTATCCACACGTGTATAATAGTTAATATAAATTATTCTAAAGACCTCTGTCTTCTTGGTTGTTGCGCCGTGAAGTCTGGTAGAATTTTACCGACGTTTCGGAGGTCCTTGCTGCCATCATCATCAGGGCAATGGTTCTGAAACGTCGGTAAACTTCAACCAGACTACACGGCGCTATAACCCAGAAGGCAGCCATCTTGTATAGACGTATTTTATTTGTTTCCGGGGTAAACTTGTCACCTGACATAATCGACTCAAAATCCGTACATGATGAACACAACACACAAATGACTTTCAAACGCTAGGCATTGCAATGCATTGGGGTGAATTTTATGTCAAATATCATCCATCAGTGTAATAGCAAGGTAATTGTTGGATATTTGATTCGTGATAAGCGATTTTGGACCTTCTGAACGTAGGTTGGTATTACCGTTGCCACAGTAATGATTTTAAGGAATTTTGAGCCTTTTCGGAAAATATTTATGACTATCTGTGTTTGCTACACATTTTCCCACCATTCTTCAAGGGGAACTTTGCAATTTATAACAACCATTTAAGTAACTAACTAAGAAACTATATGTCAGAGTAATTGCCTGGCTGATTAAGTAGATGGAGGAATACCATCCTAGAGAAGCTGCTAGTCGATCAGCTACAAATAAAATCCTCTAACATTTATGAGTCCTGAAGGTTAATTTCTGCATTCATAAGAGCTCGCTACCTGTTCCTAGCCGGTGCCAGATGAGTCCACTCACAACCTCTAACCGTAATTCTCTGAGATATTCTTTAATATTATCCTTGCATCTATGCCTAGTTATTCAGTGTTGCTTCATTCCTTCCTTTTCTCAATTCAATGTGTGCCCCATACACGTTAATAAGAGACATGCAGCAGAGATCGACGTTTCAGGAACAAATTTAAAACATTCGGTTGGCTGCATACACTGCCCCTAAGAGTTCTCGAATTATATTAAAGGAAAACATGTCTGGGTTAGCATCTACGAGTAAAATATTTTAAAAATAAAAATGTTCCAGTAAAAACCATTGTCTCAAACGCTCAAAACAATAACCACAAGGAAAAATCTAATTATCAATCTGAGAAAGTCATAAGAGATACATAAAATTTAAATGATAATACGATTATAAACAGCCAGAGAAAATGTAAATATATCGCCGTCGCTTAACTATGAGACGTGCTACACAGTCATACGGGGGGAGTGGAGGCACAGCTCCATGCATTCTTAATAGACGTCTCAGCGGCTTTGTTCCGGAAGTCAAAGGCGGTCTGGACGCCTTACTAAAGACATAAAACCTGGTTAATAAATAACTTTTTTTCTTCCCTTAACATAACGAGGGCACTGACAAGTAGGAAGTGCTTTATTTAAAAAAATAATGGATTAGTAGACTAAACGATGCATCATAACAGATTAACAAAAGCACTATATCTAAAAACAGTGACTAAATATAGGTTTCTTAATTTTGGACCCAAAAATAAATTAGCCTGACTGTTTCTCGTGATCCCCTCAGTAAATTTAGGAAGTTTCAGAAATTAAATAACCATAGTTGAATTACATACACTTCCTAATTTGTTATTCATTACACAATCAATTAATCGACGGTGTGTATTCTGAGAAACTGAGGGAATTATTAAATGAACCACGCGAAATACAGTACACTTGATGATATGATGTCGCTTAGGCCTACGAGGATTAAATGTTTACCGTAGGTTTACACGTGTACAGGTTAGCTTTGAACAATAATAAATTTTGAACTTGAAGGACTGCTTGAAAGTTATTTGCCTCTTTCTCAGCTTCCTTTCTCATCCCTCCCCCTATCCTTGTCCACGTCATCTTGGGCGTCTGATGCACTTACATCTCACAGTCCTTCCGACCTTATCCTTTTATTTATTTCTGTTTTTACCATCTGATTTGCATGTCTGTCCATCCCTCCATTTATCTCTCCTCTGTTTTTATTCACTCTTACCTGTCGTTTATTCTTCATTTTCTTCTCACCTTATCTTCAACACCGCTTCTCTCTACTTCATTAACACGTTTTCTTTTTTAATATATTCGATCATTTTACTCAACAAATTCTTACTTAAAATATTAGTATGTAAAATAACACATAACTGAACATTTTCTGACAAATATAACTGCATTTATCATTGTAGCCAAAGTTCAATTTTATCAGATTAGGCCCTCTTGCCTGTTCAAATTGAGAATTGACTTCTGAAAAAGACTCCGTTCAGATGAGCGATCGTCCCGATGCAAGGCGTCTAGGTACACACGAAGGTACAAAGCAGAAACGCGTCGACACAGGACCATGCCCTGAGCGGTGTGTTAAAACCACGATCCTAGTGCTTTAGCGAACAAAACTTCACATGTTTTATATCGCGTGTGCAATTTCATCGGCTGTAATATTAGAATATGATTTTTTTTTTAGTGTTCTGTCTGACGACAGGTCCATATGAACAGGATCCTTCCATCCTTTTCTCGGACTGGGACCTATTCATATACGTTCTTGGCAGATGATCCAGAAGTGGTTTGCCATTGCCTTCTTCTGTGTGTGAATGGAGTAATTGTTGGGATGCCACGGAGAAACCGGGGAAGCCCCCGGAGGAAAACTCCGTGTTGCCTAGACCACGGCCTTGCCCAACACAAGTTATAAATTCGGGCACCGCCGGGAATCGAACCCGCGACCCCCAGGATTACAAGGCCAGCGTTCTAACCGCTAGACCACCTCATCTTATTATTATTTAGTGTTCTGCCTGACGACAGGTCCATATGAACAGGATCCTTCCATCCTTTTCTCTTCTCGGACTGGGACCTGTTCATATACGTTCTTGGCAGATGATCCAGAAGTGGTTTGCCATTGCCTTCTTCTGTGTGTGAATGGAGTAATTGTTGGGATGCCACGGAGGAAAACTCCGTGTTGCCTAGACCACGGCCTTGCCCAACACAAGTTATAAATTCGGGCACAACGGGAATCGAACCCGAGGCCCCAGGATTACAAGGCCAGCGTTCTAACCGCTAGACCACCTCATCTTATTATTATTTAGTGTTCTGTCTGACGACAGGTCCATATGAACAGGATCCTTCCATCCTTTTCTCTTCTCGGACTGGGACCTGTTCATATACGTTCTTGGCAGATGATCTAGAAGTGGTTTGCCATTGCCTTCTTCTGTGTGTGAATGGAGTAATTGTTGGGAAGCCCCCGGAGGAAAACTCCGTGTTGCCTAGACCACGGCCTTGCCCAACACAAGTTATAAATTCGAACCCGAGACCCCAGGATTACAAGGCCAGCGTTCTAACCGCTAGACCACCTCATCTTATTATTATTTAGTGTTGTGTCTGACGATAGGTCCATATGAACAGCATCCTTCCATCCTTTTCTCTTCTCGGACTGGGACCTGTTCATATACGTTCTTGGCAGATGATCCAGAAGTGGTTTGCCATTGCCTTCTTCTGTGTGTGAATGGAGTAATTGTTGGGATGCCACGGAGGAAAACTCAGTGTTGCCTAGACCACGGCCTTGCCCAACACAAGTTATAAATTCGGGCACCGCCGGGAATCGAACCCGAGACCCCCAGGATTACAAGGCCAGCGTTCTAACCGCTAGACCACCTCATCTTATTATTATTTAGTGTTCTGTGTGACGACAGGTCCATATGAACAGGATCCTTCCATCCTTTTCTCGGACTGGGACCTGTTCATATACGTCCTTGGCAGAAGTGGTTTGCCATTGCCTTCTTCTGTGTGTGAATGGAGTAATTGTTGGGATGCCACGGAGGAAAACTCCGTGTTGCCTAGACCACGGCCTTGCCCAACACAAGTTATAAATTCGAACCCGAGACCCCAGGATTACAAGGCCAGCGTTCTAACCGCTAGACCACCTCATCTTATTATTATTTAGTGTTGTGTCTGACGATAGGTCCATATGAACAGCATCCTTCCATCCTTTTCTCGGACTGGGACCTGTTCATATACGTTCTTGGCAGATGATCCAGAAGTGGTTTGCCATTGCCTTCTTCTGTGTGTGAATGGAGTAATTGTTGGGATGCCACGGAGGAAAACTCAGTGTTGCCTAGACCACGGCCTTGCCCAACACAAGTTATAAATTCGGGCACCGCCGGGAATCGAACCCGAGACCCCCAGGATTACAAGGCCAGCGTTCTAACCGCTAGACCTCATAAAAATTTCTCGCCTCCCTTTAATTAAAAATGTGATCACAAAGATATTCTTTGGTCCCTGGAAAGTGGTAAATCCGTCAACTGCGGATTCTGTACCTCAGACAGCGTCCAGAATTCGTGTTGTCTGCCACCACGTACGAAGTCCTCCTTCACGAGCAAAGGGTGCCCCGTTTGTTCGCTGCTTCCCGATTTTTCGCAGCAGTAGTTTTCACACTTAATGCTACTTAGCATACATTCTTCGACCTGTTTTGTCAGGAACTCACGGGGTTAAAACTAAATTTTGATCGACTTCACAAACGTAAACATCGATTTAGAAGTAATCTGATTCAAGCGACGCATTGAATGAACTATCGACAAGAGTATACAATCGGAACATGACATGGTCTGCATTGCGACCAAAGTACATATTACGCTGTGCAGAGATGTTGAATTGCACAGCGCGAAATGTGTGGTCTTACTTACAGTTGTAAAGTCACCTTGGAAACGTCCAGTTACATACGACACCTCCCGCCTCCCCCCTGCCAATGTTAAATCGCGAATCGAGCAGCTAGCCCGAGCAAGCGTATCCACAGACTGGCGAAGTTATTGGGGGTCAACGCAAGCCGATTGCGACTTAAGACATTTCCTATAAATTCGTTTTAACCTAACCCGAAGCCACACAACGCAGTAAATGACTATTATTAAACCAGTAAAGAAATTAAATTCCGCCAAACTTATTCCTTCTTCTTCATTACGTGCGTAAACGTACGGCACCGCTCAGATTTCTATCTAATGTGTACGAGGCTTACCAAAAATATCTTCTCCATTGACTGCTTTCATAACTTTTCCCCGATAATCTGTCTACAAATTCTGCCCACTTCTGTCACTGTCGTGTATACGCACCATCTTTTTTCGTCCGTGAGCATCATTTTACATTTTTCCAAAAATAAATTGTTCCTTGCTTCTTCGCAATCTCTCCACCAGAACGTAAGCCTCACTCTACAAAGTTGAGTAACACCTCTGTACTTTTCAAGTGCTTTGTAAAACTGAAATTGTGCCTTCTTCCTTGCTGTACGCTTTGCTTTTTCCAACATTTCTAAGAAATAACCGATTATCAGTGCATTCTACTGTGTATAATTCGTCGAACCAATAAATTACGAAGACAATAAGATACATCTAATTATTTATTCTACCCAAAACCCCATAATATTTTAAACGGGCGATGTTTAATAATTAAACGAAATTTATTAATATAATCACGGAATATTCAGACAATAAAAAGTAGACCTAATATTGAGTGACTCTGATTTTGGTTAATCTTCGATAATTTGACAAATACATTTAAATACAGACGACACGTGTATTAATTTTTACGTTGTTTAACGACGCTTAAAAGTGCCGGTATTATACCGTCGTTGCCGTGTACGCTCTGAGCTAAACCACGAAAAATATCAGCAACTTTCTTTCCCAGAAAATATTCAGGAAGTGTAGGAATCAGAGTTCAATCAAATCATTTCATAATTTTATATTTAATTTTAGAAATCAGCCAAATTCTAATAAGCGGACATAAGACAATTTCCAGCCATAGAAAATAATATCAGAACACAGTTACATCCTAAGAAATGCAAATATTTGTAACCCAGAGACAATAAATTTGTTCCCAGACGTTAATAAAACGATTATCGTTCGCTGCGTGCGTGTCTGGATACGAACCGCGTGCTCTATCGCGAGATGCAGGTTCATGGCTAGTTCATGCTCTGTTTTCTGTGCAGATAATTTGCACCGGGGTCAGCAATGCAACCAATAGCTGTTTGTTCTTTGTGTTAGGTTAGCAACAAATTGCTTCCGACTGAGTTGTCAGAATCCTTGCGGTAATGCTCTGTAATGGCGTGCGTCCATTTGAGATAGCAAACAAGAGCTAATCGCCCAGGAAGCTTGCGTGGCGAGGGAACGAAATACTTGGAGGGTTGTTTTTCCCTCCACCCCAAATCCACCCTCGCACACTCTCCTTATTATATTACATTTTTACGATGATGTTCCCTTTCTACTTTATAGCTGCCGCGTTCGTGAGCTTACGCGGGGGAACGTGCCACTATCTGTTGCTATTACTTTGCATTGCATTGTCACACTTTAAAACACACCCTGTACATAATAAGGCGCACACACATTAGGCGCCTTATATATGGCACGCAGTAATAGAGAAACAAGGCGAAGCCAGCTGATACGGCCACTTCATGAAAGCATTTTATTCTTAATTAAACGTCATATAAACATCGTGCAGTGCATTACAGTGGCATGTTTCCGACGAAACGTTCACTCGTGCAATAAAATTTGTAAAAATATGCAAGAGCAAAGTGTTGGAAGGGCACAAAATGGAGTAGCCTTTATAACTCGCACAATGCTACAGGGGAATCTGTCTCTTACAGACTACCACCATCGAACGCGGGTCTCATTCACAATGGAGAAATGGATTATCCGAAAATGCTCAACGTCTCACAGGATAAAAATCAGGGAAGGACACGTAAAACGAATGTGCGCCGACTTTTATACTTCAGAAAAACACGTAAATGATGGGACTACGTTCTGAAGTGTCAAACAAAATTGGAAGGTAAAATCCGTACCGGAATACACGGAGTTTCCACTTGCGTATTTTTTTAACTTTTATTCTAAATGAGAGCATCCATCGAAGAATTATTTGTAGAAAATAGCAACAGTTCTAAGTAAGTCCACAAATTTGTCTAACCTCGCCCACCTAAACAACCCTCTTCAAGCTCAACCTTCCGTAACCTAACCTAACCTAACGTAACCGAACCTAACCTAACCTAACCTAACCTAACTAACCTAACCTAACCTAACCTAACCTAACCAAATAAACAGGGTGTCTCTGCCCTAACCGTACGCCCTCTTACACTGCTCCTCCACAAAGTCGCTGTTGAGGGCTACGCCCCTAAAACGGACCTCTGCATCTTCCGTCCGGGCTTCAGGCATGGATATTCTCCCAGCAGTAAATTCAGTAAAATTAACCTAACATTGCATAACCCACCGTCATAATCGACGCACCCAAGCCTAATTCAACCCAAACTATATAATCTCATCCCACCGAAACCCCCCCCCCAAAAAAAAGAAAATGTTATTCGGCGAGACAAAAGTTTCCTTTTTTATGGCCACTGAATATGAATCGCTGAATAACTAACTCCCGGGTAGCATAACCCGCAGGTCCAACACCGCCACCGGCCACCTTGTAAAAATGGCCGTGGAAACACCAAACCTCACTTCTTCGTTCTTTGAGCCATCTCAGACTGGGAAAATTCTTAGAGCCAGCCTCTTCCCTCGAGCCAAGAAGTGTCTGGGGTAAGTACACGGGGTACAACCGTGAAATTGGTTCCACAGTTGCGGGCTGTGTCGTGGCCTGTGCGTATCAACTCAGTTGCCGTATGTCTCAGAGAGAGAGAGAGATTGTTCGTCGTAGGATGACGAGGCGGGGGGGAGGGGGACTTTGCTCCTGGCCGGAAATTGCAGGTGACTAACTGCATAAAACCACGCGGTACGCAGCACTGGACTGAGAACAAAGCACGGAATGAAGACTAAAACGCGGAGACAGAGAGAACATGGGGAAGAGGAAATGAACGACGAAAGGAGATTGAGGAAGAGAGAGGATGGATGGTAAGAATGGTGGGCGTCTTTTTTGTTGTAACCCATCTCAGATCAGATTACATTTTGCAAACATCGAAAGCAAACAACAACAATTTCAACCAATAAACGTGCTGAGACATGTGTCGATAGCCCGACTGCTCCTGCCCGATTCAACCCAATGAAACAAATTAATTTAATATTTCCAATTTAATTTCGTATTCGGTTTGAAAAGCCGGATGTGACGTAACTACCTCTGCTCTGCCTACGGCAGAACGTTAATTCCCCGTCTGATCGCCTGGTCTGCAGGAAATCTCTCTCTCTCTGTCTCATGTCCACTTTGTAACGCTGGTTGCTTGCGAACTCGGCGCTCTTGCGGGTTGCACAAATTTCTGACCTCGACCAGCCCAGCGGCCACACTCATTCATATGTTTCGAAGTTGTCCTCGGCCCCTCAGGTGAATGTGGGGGTAGTAACTCACAGATTCCCTCTCCGCCAATTCATAATAACTCTTCTGGCAGTGCAAACGACGTCTGTTCAACAGTTCTTACGTATGAACGTGCTATATCAGGCATTGAAAATGCGAACCTTATGGTTGCTGAGAACTATATCCACTTTCTGAATAAAATACGATAATTATTTAACAGTACCAAATAAAAGTTTTGCTGTCTTCTCGTATGAATTATGAAGTAAGCGAGCAATCTACCCAGTGTAATTACAGAAATGTTATCAGTCTCCCTTGTCCCAAAGTTTCTCATCCGACGCGTAGGCCAATTCTTGAATATCATAAAAGATTATAATCCCTAAACCCAAGGACATTTTTCTTTAAGGTGTACCATTTACATTAATTAGTTTCAAAGACTTTCGTCACTATTTTACCATTAATTCTGTATGAATATGAATAGAATTTGAGTCCTTTTTTTTCATGCCAGTCACTGAGATGCACGATAACTTCGTTCCGAATACTGATTCGGTGAGGCGCTAGGACCCCTTGACCGGAGGGGCACACCTTCAAGAAACATCCGAGTACAAGCCTTAAAACCGACGTGAAACAGCGGTCCCTGTGTTGGAGCGTTTGACCTATCTAGCCACCGGGATCGGTGGTAATAAAAACTTCTCTATGCTGCGAGTATTTGATGTGTCTGCATTTTGGACCTGCAGGGCTCGACTAAGTGTCCAGGGCCGTCTCGTCCAGCAATAATCGTTCCAGTGCACTTTATACGAGCTGCATTACTGTAGAGCGTCGTTCAAACTGAATTTAATACAATTCTAATCGATAAAGGATTTTATTGAATTTAAATTACAGTGTCCGAAATGCCAGACACGAAAACATCCACGTTCATCACACTGTCAACGCTTATTGAATTTAGTAGATAATAAATCCAATCAGCGTAGAAATTTATGGCTAAGGTTCTATTTTATTAGAACAGGAAGCTGTAATTTGTGTAGCATTAATCCGTGAGAGGGGGCCGCTGAAGTCCCCCTCTCGTGTGCCAATCATAAAACTGTAACGCAGATTTTGCGGCACTGAGAGGTTTGCTGCTCCAGAAGCTATAAATCCATTTGCAATCACGTGGGGAATTACGAATTATTTTATAATGAAAATTCAGACGAGCTCGTTTGCATCGCATGCACGAGACAGAATACTAAAACATCGCGAGACGTCAGATCCCGATGCACGGATTTTGTTATGAATATCGTTCGTGGAATTACAAGATGAGACAAAACTATTTGCTTTTTTACACTTTACTCTAGTGTACTAAACCGCTGCTTAAAATTATTTCGCTGTTTCACTACGACACATCACGTGATGAAACCTATAAAACCAAAAAATATCTGACAGGGTTGCGTATGAAGGGGGAATCATTCGCCGACTATAAATCGACGTCTTCCAGGAGGAACTAAGAACATCCAGAGACAACATCGGGCAAGACAGCTGGACTACAGGTGGCATTCGAAGCAGGCAGGCGAACGCGAGTGAGACGCCTTACCGCTGAGCGAACCTGCTATGAGATTTGGATTTTACGCCCAGCTACGTGACGTACGGAAACATTCTGAACGCTAAGAAGTTAACGCAAAGTCTGGGAACATTTGGATCTCAAACAGAAATGAGAACACACTAATTTCATCGAAGACCATCGCCTCGCATGGCGAAACTGGAGGAACCGGAAGTTGCATTAACTGTTGCCGCGTTTCATTCCGTTGCATAATATTCAACAGTTTCAATTCAGATGACCTTTCACGCATGACATCAAAGATTCGCAACATATAACATATGGAAAATGTTCCACAAATGATTTGTATGTATTATTACGATCTGCCTCTTTGCAAATTATCGCACATGCCAAGCTCAAATGGTTCACAATCGACCGTCATCAGACACAGACATACAGAGCTACACTTGTTAATTCTCACCTAAGGGCGCGCGACATAGTAGCAGCATTGCCACGTCATATTCTTGTCACTGATCCGTAGTTAAGTCAGCATAAAACATTTTTAAGTACTGAAAAGAATAACACAGGAACACGATGAATTTATCAAGACGCCTCGCTGTTCCGGTCTCACAATTATAAGAATCACTGTACTCAATTTTTGTCCTGAGCTGCAGTGGCCTCCTTCGGAATAGTTCGCTCCTGCGGCTATAGACGATTTACGACGTTGTTTCCGACTGTCGAAGCATTTCCGGAAGTAATTCTGCTGTAAGAACTCCAAACCGGTCGTCGTAATCTTCCGAATCTCTTCCGCGGGTTTAAAATATTATCCCTTCAGATAATTCTTCGTGATAGGGAAGAGGGAGAGGTCTCACGGAGTGAGATGTGGTGTTTCAGGACCTCGATTAATTTTTCGCCAAAAACTCCTTGACGGAAATCACTGTGCGCGCGACGCGTGTTATCATGGTGGTGAATCCGCCTGTCAGGGAACATTTATAGCCTCACGCACTGAACTCGGCGTCTCAGATGCTCCAAAATTTGGAAACGAAACTTCTGGTTGGCAATCTGGTCAGGTGGAACAAAGTGAAAAAAAAAATCATGACTTTTGATTTTGACAACTGCGCCTTCGTGGGGGGTGAACCTACAGATTTACATTTCCGCTTTTTCTCAGGGTCATACAAAAACAGAATTTCCATCCCCAGTTTCATGTTGAGTCACTTCGGCATAAAATCCGGTTACACACATTCGTACGACGGGCAGAATGTTTATCGCAACACAACTCAGAAACACGCAAACCTTCTGGTCCGACTGGGATTCGCACCCAATACGCAAGTCTTCCAAGTCTCTGATGCCACACGCGTCTTCGATAAAGCGGCCACTGAGATCGACATATCTCGTTTCTTTCGATGTACTGTTGATTTATTTATAGCGGCAGCTTCCAGTTGCTAGAGGAGACTCTATTTAGCATAAAACGGTGGAGCAGTCTTCTACAAACATTCTACATAGGCGGTGGGTGGGCCCCAATTTGTCAAAGACACATGACGCACACCGCAAAACTTCACTTGAAAAAAGGGGGGTTATGAAACTCTACATGACCATAAATATGTATCTACATATAAATCCCTGCTCTTTAAAACGCAGGCTTACGAAAACAACACATATCACAAGCGGAATAAAACTATTTACGATGAACCAGCGATTACGAATTCTTGTAACATGTATATATATATATATATATATATAAAACGAAAGATAAGATATTGTCTTTATCTGTAACGTGCGAATATATAATTTATTAGAAAAATTCGCGACACGCCAGTTGAGGAGCACTGGGAAAGAAGGATTTAGTGAAAATGTATTTTTGTTTGTGGAAAGAGGCGATCACTGCCAAAGTTCACGACGCACAGTAAAGATGCGCCTATCTATACCACCTAATTCCAAACCCATAATTCAATAAACCCATCACAAAGTCTATTGGTGGGTTTCATTAGGTTTCCAGAATAAGATGCTTAATTTTCCTCACGATAATTAATACAGGCAGGCTATTTACATTTCTAACCCTGATGAAGGTTCTTCTCCAGGAGACAAGAACCGCATATATACAGCAACTTTTTCTTTAAAGTTTTAAGGAACTATTCTTACATTTTACTGGACGGATTAAGAAAAACCACATAAAGTCATGGGTCGATATCTAACATCGGGATCTCTGGAACAGAAAACAGTGGCTCTGATCGATAGATCACGACATTCGGTGACGTTTCGTATCACAATTTAATCAAGTATTCGTCCTGAATCCATTCCTATCTTCATAAGCATTGTTTTGAGTGCGTTAATATTATTTCAAAGCAAATTATGTAAGTTTTTTCAGTGCGTTATGTGTTTAAGGGCTTCGAAACCTGAAAACTTTCTGCTTTCGGGCTTTTAATAGTGACGTACGGTGTGAGGCGACTGCTTTAAACGGAAGTCTGAGACTCAGACAGTGGAAGGGCTCGGCCCTCCTCTACTGCCCTCAGTTTTAGGCCGCGTGCCTGCGCCACGCGTGATTGCTGTGGACCCAAAAGAAACAAGAACTTCTCCTCTTCCCCTCCCCCACCCGCCGGCAGTCCATGTCGAAATTCGAATCATAATTCAAACACGACTTACATCCGTTTTCTTCTTGTGGCCTTTTGGGAGTTGGTCCGGGTTGGAAGCTCAACATCCTTCTTCCACCCCCTACCCCACCCCCACCCTTCTGCGTTAAACTCAACTTCGGCTGCCATTTCTTCAAAGATATGGAACGAAACCACACATTTCTTTTTTAAATTCCGCACAGTTCCCCGTGCCTTTTACCACGTGCATCCTTTTACAAATTTTCTACCGAGGTCCTTCGACTTTTTCCTTTCATTTATTTTCCATTCTGGGCAAGACAGATATTTACTGTAATAGCCCGAGGATCCGCCCGACATTTCCCTCTTCTTTCCGATCTCCTGCATCCGTCCGTCCACTCGATAAAACCTTCGATTCTCGGAACATATCCGAATATGACACAGCGCGATGAATACACAAAACGCATATCGATTCATGCATTATAATCGCAAGGAGTTTAATCTATAGTCAATATTTTGAAAGATGTTTCAACCTGTTGGCTTTCCTTAATGGAAACTCGAAAACTTTAGAAGTATTTTACTGCGGCTACTTAAATACGGGTGTAAGTTTGACGACGTTGGTTTTCTGGGTAATACCGAGTGGACTTGCGAGTAGCCACCGAAGACTCAGAGGAACGTACAGCGTCTACATCTTCAGCAGAATTAGAAGACCTTATTCGACATGCCGTGAATTTTACTCCAAGAAGACGACGCCCCATCGAACGGACGAACACAGCCTTGATTTCACTGCCATGGACCAGCATCACACGACAAGAACTCGGCTACGTCTGACTTCTGTCTGTACCGAAAACTGAAGAAACATCAGATGCCTCTTCCCTGTCTTCAGTTCTGACAGAATATCACTTTTTTAGACGATGAATTCAAGACCGCTGTTAGCATGTCGTTTTCTCAACAGGACGCACAGTTTGATCGTGACGGACTCATCGGAGAACCTGAACGTGGCGAAAATTAGTTGACCACAGAGGTCATTCGTTGTGTTAAGAAACAAGTATGTAAGGTCACCGAGAAATTTCAAGAACACTGCCCGTTTCTGTTTCAAGGAGAGGCATTCCCATTACAGAAGTAAGTAGGCGTTACTTTTCTGAACGCCTACGTAACATCAGTGGCGGATGTATGAAAAAAAGCCAAGAGCTTTTGAATAATATCTCGTATGATTTTCTCTAAACCACCAGGAAAAACATAATAACAATACATTTCTGTAAGTATACTGACAACACGTCAATTTAAAACTGAAGAAACGTCGAGTTTATCAATAAAGGTCGGATATAATCGGAGATTTAAAGGTGAA